>NW_018736010.1:0-25591 GCF_002204515.2 Aedes aegypti
TGCTGGTGCTGTAGCAGAAGGTGTTTCCGCTTCGATGTAGGCGTAAGCTTGCCATTCTCAGTCAAACTGGGGGAAAAAATCAGACAATCCAATTCGCATTATCATATAAATTCAGCTCCGGTGGCGGCGCACAGTGGTCTACTAAGCGGTCACAAAATAACACACATAACATCTAATGAAAGTTTCCATCAAGAATTGTAGAATTAATTATTATTCAAATTTCAAAAACTAACCATCGCATGGTTCTTGTTTACGACGTTATTAGAAAAAATGATTAAGGATGTCTAGAAATGTGGAAAAGTAATGACGATGTTATTGAAAAAATATGTGCAACAAAAACGGACTTTTTGAACATTCTTCTTCTTTTTGTGTTCAAAATGAACTTAATCATTAAACATATAGTTTGAAACAACCATTTAATAAATAAAGCAACATATTAGGATTATTGTCGTCAAATTTGATCATTTTGATTGCTCAAAGCTTTGGATCCATAAGTAGAAAGATGATGATGACGAATTTATCAGCAAATTTTCAAGTCATTCAACCTACTCATTGAGAAACCTTCTCATTGGAATGGTTGTGGGATCAAAACCAATTTTATTAAATTTAGAGTGGATTAGAAGCAAAAATTGTATGTGACAAAAACCTAGTTTTGATTCTATCTTCTATCTTCCATCTTCTATCTTCTATCTTCTATCTTCTATCTTCTATCTTCTATCTTCTATCTTCTATCTTCTATCTTCTATCTTCTATCTTCTATCTTCTATCTTCTATCTTCTATCTTCTATCTTCTATCTTCTATCTTCTATCTTCTATCTTCTATCTTCTATCTTCTATCTTCTATCTTCTATCTTCTATCTTCTATCTTCTATCTTCTATCTTCTATCTTCTATCTTCTATCTTCTATCTTCTATCTTCTATCTTCTATCTTCTATCTTCTATCTTCTATCTTTTTTCTATCTTCTATCTTCTATCTTCTATCTTCTATCTTCTATCTTCTATCTTCTATCTTCTATCTTCTATCTTCTATCTTCTATCTTCTATCTTCTATCTTCTATCTTCTATCTTCTATCTTCTATCTTCTATCTTCTATCTTCTATCTTCTATCTTCTATCTTCTATCTTCTATCTTCTATCTTCTATCTTCTATCTTCTATCTTCTATCTTCTATCTTCTATCTTCTATCTTCTATCTTCTATCTTCTATCTTCTATCTTCTATCTTCTATCTTCTATCTTCTATCTTCTATCTTCTATCTTCTATCTTCTATCTTCTATCTTCTATCTTCTATCTTCTATCTTCTATCTTCTATCTTCTATCTTCTATCTTCTATCTTCTTCTATCTTCTATCTTCTATCTTCTATCTTCTATCTTCTATCTTCTATCTTCTATCTTCTATCTTCTATCTTCTATCTTCTATCTTCTATCTTCTATCTTCTATCTTCTATCTTCTATCTTCTATCTTCTATCTTCTATCTTCTATCTTCTATCTTCTATCTTCTATCTTCTATCTTCTATCTTCTATCTTCTATCTTCTATCTTCTATCTTCTATCTTCTATCTTCTATCTTCTATCTTCTATCTTCTATCTTCTATCTTCTATCTTCTATCTTCTATCTTCTATCTTCTATCTTCTATCTTCTATCTTCTATCTTCTATCTTCTATCTTCTATCTTCTATCTTCTATCTTCTATCTTCTATCTTCTATCTTCTATCTCTATCTTCTATCTTCTATCTTCTATCTTCTATCTTCTATCTTCTATCTTCTATCTTCTATCTTCTATCTTCTATCTTCTATCTTCTATCTTCTATCTTCTATCTTCTATCTTCTATCTTCTATCTTCTATCTTCTATCTTCTATCTTCTATCTTCTATCTTCTATCTTCTATCTTCTATCTTCTATCTTCTATCTTCTATCTTCTATCTTCTATCTTCTATCTTCTATCTTCTATCTTCTATCTTCTATCTTCTATCTTCTATCTTCTATCTTCTATCTTCTATCTTCTATCTTCTATCTTCTATCTTCTATCTTCTATCTTCTATCTTCTATCTTCTATCTTCTATCTTCTATCTTCTATCTTCTATCTTCTATCTTCTATCTTCTATCTTCTATCTTCTATCTTCTATCTTCTATCTTCTATCTTCTATCTTCTATCTTCTATCTTCTATCTTCTATCTTCTATCTTCTATCTTCTATCTTCTATATCTACATAAATAAAAATGAATTAGTCTTTGTATATCACGGATTGGCATATAAACGGGTCATTGAATTTACCTGATTCTTTTACAGATAACTTCTTGAAGTGGACGCGTTTTGTATTCAAAAAGTTGAAGATATTCTCGGGAAATGTCGACAAATTGAAATAAGAAAACTAAAAATAATTCTATTTATTCGGTGCTGTTCGGAATCCAGCAATTTCGCTAAGGCCAGAGATTGCTGGATTCCTTTAGTTCAGATCAGGCAGAACTTTAGTTCACCATCAGGCATTTTAGACCAGTTCTGATAGGGCTCCAGGAATACCTTCAGCAATTTGTCCAGGGATTGGAAAAGGGTTTCCTCCAAAATGTATGCGAAGAAATATCTACAGGGATTCCTTTAGAAATTTTGCAAAGGAGCTCCTTGCAGGAGTTTCTCCAGTTCATTGCTTCCTCCAGTAAAATTTTTACTGGAATTCTTTCAGAATTCTTCCAGGATCTGTTTCAAGAATTCTTCCAGGAATACTTAGCAATTTCTCCGGAAATATCTCCGGAAATATCTCCAGGGGTTTTTCAAACGGTTTCTTATGATTTTCCCCCCAGAAATTCCTTAAGAAAATCAACCAAATACTTCCCCAAGGATTCCTCTAGGAAAATCGCTACACGGATACTTGCCGAAATATCTTCAAGGCTTTCTCCAGGAATTCCTCCATGAGTTACGAGTTATTTCTTTAGTGATTTCTCCAGAATTTCCTCCGAGGATTTCTCTACTGTTACTTACAAAGATATCCCCAAGTAGTCCTCTCGAGATTCGTCCAGGAATTATTCCGAGGATTTCTTTCGGGATTCCTTCAGGGATCGCTCTAGGGATTCTACCAAGAGTTCTTCCAGGGATACTATCAGGATTTCTTCCAGATCTTCTACAACTTATGAACTTCTCAAGGGATTCCTCAAGAATTTCCTCCAGGAATTCTCCCAGCATTACCTCCAGGAAAATCGTTACATGACTTACTCCAGGGATTTGTCCAGATAATCTTTCAGGGATTCTCCCAGCATTACCTCCAGGGAAATCGTTCCGACGGAACTTCCGACGGAACTTCCGAAGGAACTTCCGATGTAACTTCCGAAGGAACTTCCGATGTAACTTCCGAAGGAACTTCCGAAAGAACTTCCGACGGAACTTCCGACGGAACATCGGACGGAACTTCCGATGGAACTTCTGACGGAACTTCCGATGGAACTTCCGACGTAACTTCCGACGGAACTTCCGACGTAACTTCCGACGGAACTTCCAAAGAAGCTTCCGACGGAACTTCCGAAGAAACTTCCGACGGAACTTCCGACGGAACTTCCGACGGAACTTCCGAAGGAACTTCCGACAAAACTTCCGAAGGAATTTCCGAAGGACAATTTAGTAGGAAGAAGTCCTGGAGAAGTCCTACAACACATGCGTATAAACTTTTGAGATATGTGCTAGTTCCTTCTGAAACGGAATCCGGATGCCCTTGTGCTCAGAATGGCCATGCTCGCAAAAAATATCCAGAGTTCTATTGTAGGGTTCCATGTCTGTAATATAAAGCTAAAAGAACGAAAGTCGGTTCAAAAATTGATTTTTGAGAGTGTTTCAAAGTCACCGTGGGTAATTTTTGACCCCTAATGCATAATGCGTCATTTATTTTGTAGCGCCGCTCCTAGAGGTTGCTGAAAGCTTCTCTTAGCACCCTTAGCACGAAAATGTTTGTTTTCAAAAGTTAGTAAAAGTCTGAATATTTTAGATTTGTATCTTCTATATATTATAACAAAACAAGGTTTGTCAAGTCTTATCACTTGTGTATCCATAAAAAAATTAAGGGATTTAAAAATAAGACAATCTCGTTTTAAGATTTTTGTCCCATGGACAGTACCACTGTGCACCGCTACAAAATTGAATAAAGGAAATAAAATTCTCACCTCGGCGTCATGATTGTTGCCTGCGATTCGTTCCAGATGCCGTCGGAGTTGTCCCTGGTGGGCAAGCGGATTTCCGACGAGTGGAACGGCGAATGGGATTTGATGGAAAGTCTTTCCTCCCGGGATGGCGACGGTGGTGCCGTTGCCATTTATCATCCTTGGTGTCCGCTTCCAGTTCTTCGAGTAAACCCTTCTCCTCGTCCTGCTCCTCCATGCTGGTTGGATCGTCCAAGCTAAACGGGACCGCTTCCCTAAACGATTCCTTCCGCCGGTTTGCATCGGCAGGTGACGGGGCACCGATAAAATATGCCTTTCATCTTTGATGGGCGTTTCGCTAAAACTGCAAATTTGCATCCTTGGTGCGGGATCGACGATGGGGAGATTTCAGATCTTCCTCACTGGCCGAGATGACCACTGGTGGGCGGTTGGGCGGTTGGCTTGGTCTTTTTTCGATCAACGAGGATTTCCCCTTCGGAAAGTGTTTTTCTGGAGTTTCTTTTTCTTGACGGGCGTTGGGCGATGGAACAGGTGAGACGCGAGGTTTGAAGTCAATGAAAATTTCCTGTTCTTCTTTGTCATCTTTTTCGCTCTCGGATTCACAGGTGGAAACAACTTTCGTCAGATGGAGGATTTAGTGTCGTCCTGCATGTCCAGCGGTTGGATGTTGGGTGGAGTGATGGGACACGAGGGTGGAGGGAGCGATGGTTGCAGAGGAAGATGGGAGGTTGGGGTTAACTAGTGGTTGAAATTGTTTTGTTTGCTGAGGTGGATGTTGTAGGGGAGGTTGTTGAGGTTGCTTCTGTATTTGAGGTTGAGGTTGATGCTGTTGTTGAATCGGGGTTTGGATCATGGGTTGAACTTTTTGCACTTGCTGATGGGAGATGGAGTTTCGGCGGGGTCAAGGTGTGAGTATCCGGAAGTGACATAAGCGTAGGAAGCTCGCCGCTGTTGGTTCTGTTTGTCTTGCTGCCATGGCTACGTGATGGGAGGACATTCGTCTATTGAGACTGTTGCTGTCGAAAGAACGAATATCTTGATTAACACTACCGTTCGAGATGAGCAACTCTTGAGGAGGCATTTTAAGTTGATCTTTGAAGATGATCTCATGATGATGATGTGGATGATAGTCACGTCGTGGCAACGTGTGGGTGTGAAATTCTTCCGGTTTGTGATGGATGCAAGTTCTCCTCGGAAGGCTATGGGGTTTCGAACACGTATCCGTTTTCTTGACCATGGTGATGAACCTGTTCGATGTCCCTCCGTTAGAATTTGAAACGGTTCGTTCGACAACGTGTGACTTCCCTGTCTAGGGATAACGATGCTATCATACATTTCATACGGGTAGGAACTAGTCTCGTACGATGCCCGAGATCCATCAGTCGATCGGTATGAAGTGGCACTGTCCTGGGAGTGATTCCTCGAATGAGTCATGATCTTATCCAACGGATAGTTGTCGCTTCGGGACGTCTCGGAGTGACTCATCTGGGACGATGTTCGTGAAGGCATTTCAAAATGTTGCATGAGCGGTGATTTTGATGGCGGTGAAGTGATGGTGAAGGGTGATTTGGGCGGCTCTTCGGACTGTGTACGATGAAGCTGCTCATGCTCGATGGAACTGCAGGCGTAGATGTGTATGAAGCAAATGTAGAAAAAGAAATGTCATAAATCTGAAACATTGAATAGATGTAAAACAGCTACCGTGATGAATCAATGAAATGTTAAGGAATTCAGTTTTGGACTCAATCAGACTCAAATAACCCTACAATTACTATCCAATAAACACAAAATGGTTATACTAATGCGTATAAGAGCACATAAGTGGAGAATACACGTAAACGCGCCGTTTAGCTACATATTCAATTGTACGTATATCGCCTCCGGTTTTGTGATCTTATTCGTCATTTTATACGATCGTGTGTTCATTGGGTAGATTCGAGTTACAGGAAATTTTCTAGTATCACCTTCCTCAGCACTAAAAAAGGAGTAAATGAGGATTAAGGGTCGCCTTCAACCCGAAAATTCAAACAGATAACTATATCAGTTATGCTTAAATGTAAGGCAAACATGGGAAGTTTCGAAACCCCTCCGTAATATTCGGGATTTTGGTCACTGCGGAGAAAAGTCCCTTTGGAGATCCTAAAATATACGACTTATAATTCCGTAGCCCTATCAAGCATTTTTGAACCGTCCATATATGGTTAAAAAGGTATTTACGTGAGCTAGGGAATAGGGAACATACTCATGTCTGCATTCAGACCTTGCGTTCCGGAACTCGAAACATTCTAAAAAAAGATTTCTATTGAATTTCCGTTACAGAGAAGATTTTACCCGGAAAACATGCCTTAGATATATCGGTTAAATATAGTCCATGCGGAATCGATTTCCTGTCCCTAAAGATGACCATTCGATAAAATTCCTCGTATTCATGCCTCAAGAATCATTTTGATTTATGGATGATTTTTGCAGAAGGATTTGGGTCCCAGAATGGTTTGTTCTGGTCTCTATTAGGAACCGAAATGGCCACAGGAAAAACACGGGTCATGAAAACATTTAGTCTAAGCATGAAACTAGACATGCGATGAATAAATCTTCATGATTTAAAATATATGTGACTCTTCTCAATTTTCAATTTATGTTTATATTTCGCACACTTGATTTTTGTTGCGGTATCTCGAATGTTTTTCACAGCTTTTTACCGAGGTTGGCAACCGCTTAGCGCTCAGCAAACGTCATTAAACGGTACACTCTTCAGGTGACGTAATACGTATTGCGTAATGACTATTACGAAACTGTTTTGAGTAGCATAAAGAATCATTACGGGTGTCATCATTATGTAACACCACAAATGGCATCAGCCACGACGTCAAGATCATCATAGGAGATTTGAACGCTCAGGATTGCCAGGAGGATGAGTTCAGACCGACGATTGGAAAGTTCAGCGCCCACCCAGATGGACGAACGAGGATCGGCCTACGACTGATAGATTTTGCGCCTCCCAAGAATATGGCCATTCGATAGCACCTATTTCTAGCACAGCCTCCCGTATCGGTACACCTGGAGATCACCTCAGCAGACAGAATCGCAAATCGACCACGTTTTGATCGAATGAACGGCACTTGCCCGACATAACCGACGTCAGAATCTATCGGCTATGGCGCTAACATTGAACTCCGACCACTACCTGGTGATGGTGAAACTGCGCCCAAAACTATCCGTGACCGGTATGAGGGCGAGCTTCATAGGGGCCTCTCTTGAGGACTGCTGGAGGACAGTCAAAGCAGTCATTAACGACGCTGTCGAAAAGCATTGTCGGATATGTGGAACGGAGCTCAAGAAAAACGATTTGGTTCGACAAAGAGTGTTTTAGAGGAGAAAAATGCAGCGCGATACAGACTGAAGCGGAAACAGCAAACCTGTCTATTCCGGGACAAAAAGCGCCGCCTGAAAGAAGTGGAATGCCAAGAGATGGAGTTCCTGTACCGTTCTCAAGAAACGTGGAAGTTCTATCAGAAGCTCAACACATCCCGCAAAGGCTTCGTGCCGCGAGCTAAAATGTGCCGGGATAAGAATGGGAGCATCTTGACAGACGGACGCGAGTTGATCAAAAGGTGGAAGCAGCACTAAGATGAACACCTGAATGATGCAGAGAACACAGGCACAGAAGGTCAGGACAGCGAAGGCGATGGCTACGTCAGCACAGCGGACAGTGGAAACCAACCAGCTCCCACGATGGGGGAAGTTAAGGATGCCATTCAACAGCTCAAGATCAACAAAGCCGCTGGCAAGAATGGTATCGTAGCCGAACTCATCAAGATGGGCCCGGACAGGTTGGCCGCTTGTCTGCATCGGCTAATACTCAAATCTGGGAAACAGAACAGCTACCGGAGGAGTGGAAGCAAAGCGTTATATGCCTTATCTACAAAAAGGGCGACTAACTGGAGGTGTGAAAATTATCGTGCAATCACTATCCTAAACGCCGCCTACAAAGTGCTATCCCAGATTCTCTTCCGTCGTCTATCACCTATAGCAAGCGAGTTCGTGGGAAGTTATCAAGCAGAATTTCATCGACGGCCTAGAGCTATAAGAAGATCATTGACCGAGAACAGCTTTCCCGGGAATCTCACAAGATTTGATTTAGAGCAACGATGGAACGGTGTGCAAAACTGCGGTGAAGATCTCGGGCGAACACTTCCAGTTGGTTCGAGTCTCGGCGGGGGACTACGACAGGGTGACGGACTATTGTGCCTGTTGTTCAATATTGCGCTTGATGGTATCATGCGGAGAGCCGGATTTAATAGTCGAGACACGGATTGTTACGGGATTCGGACAATTTGTCTGCTTCGCTGATGACATGTACATTATGGGAGAAAATTTGAAACGGTGGGCAGATTTGTTTACCCGCATGAAACGCGAAGCAACAAGAAGTCGAGCTAATGAGTGAATGCGTCGAAAACAAAGTACAAGCTGTGGTTGGCGGAAACTGAGCGCGACAGGGCCCGCCTAGGAAGCAGTTTTTACGAAAAAACGGGGATACCTTCGAGGTGGAGGATGCAGAACCTTACTAGTTGAAAAGGATGCTGAAAACATGCGACAAAATTTTACATTTTCTGCTACTCCGACAATTGTCTCTTTGTAACAGTGTCAGTGCTTTAAGCTTTATAAATGCAATATTTCAATAACGGATGCTTATCTATAAACACTTGTGGATATTTATTTTCGTTCGGAATAAAATAGCTTGAAATTTGTTTTTTGTCTATGGAGCCAACCGGCAATGTGCCGCTCTTCTGAATCCTACAGGCATTCGGCCAAATGGCCGGACAATCCACCGAACACCGGAGTTATTCTGGAAATTTCTGGGGGCACGTTCGAAAACAAAATTTGTGTGTGTGTCCATATTTATACATTATTCGGAATCATAATCAAACTGTATATCAAAATTAAAGATGATGCTTACGAAAGTATATTTTGAATAATAATATGTACTGATGACTTTGTGGTAGGTTCCAGGTACCGAGGGGAAGTGGCAGGATCCATATCAATATGGGTATGAAAATTCAGGACTTTTAAGATGCCGCTTTCGAAATCACTTCCCAGAACCACCAGATACCCATGTCCATTCTATAGTAGGAAGTGCCCAATATGAAGCATGTTTGGAACCATATCAAGATTATCGAAAAATGATGCTCTCGAGAGCAATTACCAGAACCACCAGATTGCCATGGATCACTCTATAGCAGGTTCCAGGAGCCCTCTCAATCATTTTGTTTATCCATGTACCGTTCATAAGGTTCAAATCACTCTCCTTCCAAAATCAATTAGAGTTTTCAAACTTAGAATTGTGATTAGTTGAATACGTACTTAAGTGATTCCTTTTTTTTTCTTATATAGCATAGCATCAGACTTTCGGACATTATCTTCTATTTCTTCAAAACTCTATAGCGCTTGACAGATTATAGCAAACAGCTATTAATTAGGCTTTGCTTCAAAGAGTAGGGGAAGAGATCTAGCAAAGCTCAATATATTGAAAATTTCGGAATCTCCATACAATGAGTTTGTACGAGGAAGAGAAAAAAGGGTTAACATCTCGTCAGCCATTTGAAAACTTTTGATACCGGAAATTTCTACATCACGTACGCTCGCATCCCACATTGGCAAAAAGTTCACAAATGGACTTTTCGTAGTTTTTGAAAGTTAAAATCAAAATATCTAAATATTCAATTTCTGGCCAAACATGTTTCACCAGACTTCTCTAATAAGAATTTATGATGACGAAAATGGTCATCGCATTAAATTTTGATTTATTTGTAAAGATATAGTTAAAAATATGGATTTTTGTAGTTTTCAAAAATTGAAATCAATTAAGGGTGTTATCGACAGTTTTATATTTTTACACGAACGTTTTCGATTGACTACAGCAGTCATGTATCAGTCGAAAAAAAAACATCAGTTTTTTGCTTTGCATGTTGCTTTATAGGCAGTGTTTGAAAATTCGTAGGTTCTCAGTAAGTCTGTATGCTTTAAGTAAAAGCTGAAAGTGCATTGTGGCTGCTCATTCAAGGATGAAGGACATCAATTGTGGTGAGCTCTTATCGTGCTTTTATTCCAAATGTGTAAAATATGTACGACTGTAACATTTAATCGTTGCAGCAGTGGGCGAACTAAGAAGGGTTCGTCACAGTGAGTGTCAGAATACTCTTATTTATAAATTATTTATGTTTTACACATTTTTTTCAAAACACCCCTCTCCTGTTACTTTATTTTTTGTAATTGAAAAAACTTGAATGGTTCAACACTATAAGTGTAGGCTTACAAAAGGTAACTTTGTTCAACAAACTCTAAATGTTCTCCACTGTAAGTGCCGGCATAAGAGTGGTCGGTAATGGTCCAGCCAAGCGAGTCTTTTTTTCTTTCCTATGAGTAAAAATATGCTAACACATGCTTTCATCCTGAGAGCTGTAGAATTGGTTTGCTATCGTCTCCTCATTAACAAACATCTCTCACAGTACATTTACGGAGATGCAGAGGTAACACGTCTCCAAATAGTAAAGGTGTGTTACGAACATTCCTTCCAACAATCCCACCTGACTACAAGACGTGGCCGGCGCCATTATTGACCTTGAATAGATAGAGAGGACTGAAGAAGATTATGGCCAATTTCAGCCGAACTTCTAGTGATTCTTTGTGAATCTTCACTGGCTTCGGTCAATCACGGAATAGCAACCATTAGCAAAGCTTAGTTGTAAAATGTAATTTCGTAGTTTTTTTAATTAGTAAATATATTGGAGTGTTATCCAAAAATAAAAAAAAAACAATTTTTGCTGGGATTTTCCAATCAAATTCAGTAGGAAAAAACTACATGTCACCGCTTCGAACTTTGATTTATAAAAGAAACAGGTTTAAAAAAAGGTGTTTCAAGGGTTTCTTGGGTAAAATATTTCTGAGTGCTATCAAAGAAATTGAATTGAGATTCTGGGAACTTTTTTTACTAAGAAAGGAATGATTTATCAACTTAAAACATTTTTAAATGTTTAACTTCTACCACAAATCTGTACCAGAGAAAAACCTTCTGTTAAAACAAAAAAAAATTTGAAATTGATCTTTAAAATGTGTTAGATTCCATTGCAACAAAAAATTTTGAAAATCGCTTGAAGAACGCGTTGTCAAAGTTGAGCATTCAAGCTTTTTCTGGACAATTTAAAGAAAGCTTAAATTATTAGTAAACCGGTGGTTATTTCCTGGGTTTATTTCAGCAGTTAAGAAGAATTCAAAGTAATTATTCATCTGATAACTGAAATAGTAGAGCAAAGGTATTGAAATTCATTATTGACTTTTCTATATTGTTTTGCTTAGTTTTGGTACTAAACTGAAATGTCCCACAATACGGGTATCTCTAATTGTCATTCCTGGGTTTATTTCGGTGGTCCAGAAGAATCAAAGCGGTCATTATCTATATTTGTACTAGAAAAGCTACAGGCATTCAAAACCATGAAAATTGAGTAGTCACATGCTTAGTTTTGGTGCTGAAATTTTTGAGGTCCCATATTACGGGTTTCCCGGTGGCCATTCTGGTGCCTCAAGAGGACCATAATAGCCAGAAGAATCCATCCTGTTGGCAAACCACATCCAAACATGAAAAAAACGTGCAGAACTGGACACCATTTAGAGGTTTTGGGGTTTAAATTCAAGTAATTTCATCGAATTATCCAGATTGGCCACCTTCCGGGACTCCAGGAACCGGTTTTGCATGGATCATACTGGACCGAATTTTCAAGAGGATGTCCTCCGGTTATTGGTTCCTTATTACAGAGAAATTTTATGCCAAAAATATACATCAACGAATAGTACCGGTGTGAATTACATGTAAAAAACTGGGTTTATGGACAAAAGGTCGAAAGACAAAATGTCGAAAAGACAAAAGGTCGAAAGATTTGCATGGTGGGAAATTTTTCCTTCTTTGAAAAAAGATTTTTCGTGTCTTTGTCCCTTCTCTTTTGTTCTTCGACCTTTTGTCCTTTCGACCTATTGTCTTTCGACCTTCTGTCCTTTCGACCTTTTGTCATAGATTCAGAAAACTGCGATGGAAACTTACTTTTCGCATGTTCCGGGTTTTTGGAACCGTGTATGAAGTAAATTTTGATAATTGATTGAAGAATTGATTTGAGAATCTTTATGTACATTCACGTGAATACCTATTCAACTATATAAGGACGGTCAACAGTACTTGTCTAGTTACGAAACTACGGGTTGTTAAAGTAAGGGACTTTTTCCAGATGTAGCAGATCCTCGCAGTGATCCAATCCGGATCTCCGATGGGGTTAATGAAACTAATGAATATATGATCCTAAGTCGTCAAAGGTATCGCAATTAAAATTAACGGTTAATGTTATCTCAATAAAGCGAAGTTTTCATGTTTTCTGCCAAACCATATGCACTGTACCCCGGCAAAGCTTATCCAGATCCATTCAACTGATAGAATAATCGATTCATCACGGAATGCTGCACAGCATTAAAAACCCATCCATCAAATACCATCACTTACGTTTTCAGTTCCTCCGACTCGACGCCGATATCGATACCATTCTCCTGTATCCGATCGGCAGCTTCCGAGAGGCTTTTCGTCAGCTTCCTGCCGTTTAGTCCTCCGTTGGTTTGCGCTCCTTGCGATACCATTTTACCTGTGAACGAAACGATAAAAGAAAACGAACCGAATGTCAATGCGAGCACCTTTGAGCGTCAATCAAATAAAGCCCACCAACAGCAGATGCTCAGAGGTAGACTGAAGCAAACTTTGCTCAAAGCATACGGCAAGGGAATTTCCATTCATCGACAAACGTGCCCAGATGCGACTCAAAGCGATATTTCTAAGGCCCCATATGGATGAAGTTTTCCTCGGAGTGCTGTTGCGCGCTTTCAAAGCCGTACACAACGACGCAGTTTTCTTTTAATCCTTCGATTGGGGCAGACTACACTGCCAGAGGATGTAAAGCTGAAGCTGACGGAATGTGTTTTGTCGGAAGGAAAAATATTTGCCATAAATCAGTACCGGAGGGTGAAAATTTATGAACATTTTATGCCCGAAGTAAGCCTCTTTTACAGCTTACCAGAATGGTGGGGAGGCACATGGATAAGCCAAATTTTTACTGGGTTTTCTTTTCTTCACATAATCATATATTATCGCTCAGTGTACTAGAGCATTCACATGGCATATATTACTGTTCAAACTTTTTAATAATAGGCAAAGCATCAAAAATACGGGAAAGTTTGCAAGTTTTACCGCATATTTTATTCATGAAATCAACTTTTGGAACTGTTTATAGACAAAATTGTATTAGATCAGAGGATTTCGAACTTTAGGCAGTTGCATTTTTAGTTTAAAACGTGCAATAGTATTGTAGAAAGAAGTACTACGTAATTGATCTTTTTTCGATGAAAACCTGATCTCTTCAATGCTTCAATATTAGTCAGTAGTTGTAGAGTCTGGTGAGGTCAAAGTTTGACTTTAGTTTAATAATCGATATCGCCAGTTGAAAAAGAAACAAATCTGCGTAGCTGCTGTGGTCGATTATCTTCTTAATGGCATAACGTTCTCACTGGAGGAGAGCCTGCATCTCAGCTTCGTGTTCTTTACGAACACTTCCACAGTTATTAACTGAGAGCTTTCTTTACTAAAGTTGCCATTATCGCTTTCGTATATCGTTTTGCAGGTACGATGATATTATATGCCCAGGAAAGTCAAGAAAATTTCCATTACGAAAAGATCCTGGAATCGACTGGTAATCGAACCCAGACACCTTCTGTATGGCTCTGCTTTCTAGGTGCACACTCTAACCACTCGGCTAAGGAAAACGAAGAATGTTAAAATATCCATCATTAAATCCTGCGTGTCGAAAAATGATTTTTTTAAATAACTAAAAAAGATTGATTGAAATGAACTGTTCAATGAAAATGTGCCTTTCGAAACGATAATTTATACCAAACAATACAAACATACATTTAACAAGCAACGTTATCCAAATTGCCAAAAAAAAAAAAATCGCAGCTTTCAATGACCCATGTCAAAAGTTGAAGGGGAGAACTTCAACCTTTAGACTTTTGTATGAGCCAATAATGGTGCTAATTAGCCATGATGAAGTTGTGTGAGCACCGCAGTACCATAAGAAAAAACAGTAATGGCTATGATGATTAGCATTCACTTCTAACCACTCTACCAACTCGTGAGAATGGAAGTTTCTTCGTTAATTACACTCTGCTATTCTTCTTCTTAATGGTAGCGACCCGCAGGAGCAAATGTGAAGCTTTTTAGCAGCCGTCGAAAGTTATGATCGAAAAAAAAACTTCAATTTTCCCCGGTGTTGAGAAATGAGTTCCACACAATTCATCTCGCAACGCTCGAATGTAACTCCCTGCTGCGAATAAAGTGTTTGAATACCACCATTTGAATAATTTACTTGCCTCACCTCGCTCAATTATGAGCCAACGACTGCACAATGAACTGCGCTTCGAACTTTTTTCGTTAGTTTAGTTATATAGAACGGATAATAAATGCACTCCGGATGAAAAAAATGGCTTTTCAATTAAAGTTTACGCCCTGAATCGAAAAACGAAATTCCCTGATTTAACGGTATCGAAGCGCATTAGCGGAGCCCAATTCATTCAATTTACAGCCCGAGTGCCCATCGATGCCAGAAAATCAATTTCACGGCTCACCTTACTCACAATAGGATTTACAAACTTTTCCCTCGCTTTCTGCTTGGGGCTGCTGCTTCGAGGGTCGGTCGAAAGAACGGTGGGGCACTTTCTTACCGGTCGTTAGCTTTTCCAATCTCGATGCGAAAACCAAATTATCACGACGGACCTGTCGAATTGCTGTTTTTCACTTTACACCCCTCTTGCGCAGCAAAAACGGACGAAAACCGTTTGGGCAAGCGACTGTTCGGTTACGGCACGTAATTCGAGATCCCGCGGAAAATTCCTTCTTGCGCGTTGGGCATTGATGGTTCAAGCGGGAGATTTCTGGAATAAATGGGTGGTGAACCGGACATTTTCAAAACAGACAGCTCATTTGACCAATGATTTTTTTTAAGGAATCGAAAAAAATTGATTCCAGATGTTTATCATTAGCGTCATTATAATAATCGATCATTTGTGTATTGAATGTTTAATATGTGTTGTAATGTGTATTTATAATATGTATTAGGTTAAAACTTCCAATTTCCGTCAAACTCAAATATACATTTTAATTCAAATGATTATCGAGTTCTAGACAACGAGTAACTCTTAATGAGTTGAGATTAGCAGATTAGCACCGTTCAATTCCCTAAAGACGAATCAGAACTCAGTTTAAATATTTACAAAACCTTCAGAACAACGATTCAAGAGTAACTGTCAAAATGAATCGATCCAAACCAACATTAAGGGAAGGCTCTCTTGGGAACTTTAGGGGAAGCTGAACTAGTAGGTTGTCCTAAATTACACTTTGTCAGAAAAACTTGGAAGCTCAACCGCCACATGGCAGCTAAGGATATCACAAAAAAAAACATTTTTATTAGGGGGGTAACGTGCGTTGGGTCCTAAAGTAAAATTTTGGGATATCCTACTGGCTAATCAGCCATTAACAAAGCCAGCTATTCCAAAAAAAAAGGAAACAAACAACGATACAATACACGGGTAGCAAATGGTACGCAAATGATGTCGATGGAATTGGGATGGAAGTAAAATAAAAAAGTTGGGAGAAAAATGCCTGTAACCTTCGAGGGCGTGTGTTATCATCGATAATGGTTAGGTATTCCCATCAGCTGTCAAGTGATTCGATACATTGACGAAGGAAAGGTATCACATGGGATTGAATCGAACGGTTTACGGATAACTTGTTGACAGACCCAATTTTGGAGCAACCGGCTAGTTTGTTGTCTCATGTGTACGAATCGTTAATGGGATAACCTATTTTTATATTACGGTTTTGTACTTTCTTAGATTTGAATGGGGACAACACAGTCGTCAATATGTCACACGTTCAGGAGAGACAGAATGTTGAAGATAAACGGAAACTTACCAGTCGCAAACCATCAAAAGGAATAAACGGAACATGGAGTTATTTCTTCAAATGAAACGAACGAATCCTGACTGAGGTTTTCTTTTTGTGCTGAACACCCGGAAACATTCTAGGCAGAGGGAATTCGAACCCACCTATACTGATTTTGTTGCAGAAATCTACTAAAACACATCTCTAGGTTTCCGTCAAATTTACAATTATCTTACAAAATACATCAAGAATATCTATTACCTAGTTCAACTTAGAGCAAATCTGTCAAGGTTTGAAATTTTAACTAAACAGAATCGCCAACTAAATCGATGTAGAGAGACTGACTTGTCGTCTCGGTCGAAGGTGAATCATAAGTCAATGATGACAGGAATCAACTATTGAACTAATAATTTGGTCAGCTTTCATTTGAAAAGCAGGATATTCAATGCAGGATTTTGTCTAAGAATTTAGTAGAATTTGACAAATCTCTACTATACCAATGTCATTCCAAATGAACATTTTCATCAAGAATATTTTACATTAGTTGCCAGACTGGTTATGGTAACATATATCATAACAGGAATTAATGCAAAGAATTTTTCAAGTGTCGTTTTTGGAACTTTTCAGAAATATTTTAAAAATAAAGAGTTTTTTTCATAGTTTTCACCAAGAAATCAGCAGAATATTCTTAAGGAACTCTTTTATCAATTAATGCTTCAACTAATTCTATGTATAAATTTCTATATAAATAATTATTTTATTTCCATGAAGGATTTCACAATAAATAATATTCCAGGTAATCTTCATTAAAGCCCTTTAGGGAGATTGTTGAAGAATTTCTTCAACAATTGTTTTAGCATGTTTGCCACACATACTACCAAGCATTACTTAACCAAAATTGCATCTTTTCACTGATTCTTTCAGAAATATGTAAAAAAAAACTTAAGCAGAATCAGTTGATTCATAAGTAATTCATTCAATAACTTCCCCATAAGTTCCTTTGCAAGTTCCTCTATGTATTCATTTCTAAGTACCGTAAAACGGGGTATCTTTGATAATGCGAGTAACTTTGATAGTGCGTAACCCACCACATACTAAACGAAATATCATAATTTCTGTTAATCAATTAAGCAAAACGAATGTACAACTAAAGAATATTAGTATGACACTTCATATAAGAGCGGTTTTCACTTAAATCAAGAACATTTGAGGCTTTTTAAAACGAATATCAAAAATTGACACAATTTTAGCATTTTCGAAATTCTTACAAATAATCTATTCTACGATCACTATTTGATGTAGTTTTGAATAGTTGGCCACTTATCTCTGACAGCCTAGTTATCATAGAACTTGAAAACGGTATCAAATTTCTTAGCGAAAAGCATTTTCACAAACTGGGACCATTTTTGTAATCTAAGTCAGAAATTTCCATATAACCGTTAAACGCCTAGAGGTATGCAATGCCCTACAAATGTTACGTATTCATTCAATTTGTTCGATTTATACTCCATTATTCAAAGTTACCCCAAAACAGGAAAGCCGACTTTCGATTGTATGATAATTATATATCCTTTTAAAATAAATCATTTGGCAATCTATCATCTGCAATCGATAGCTAGATGCCAGTACTTGTTTTTGAAATGTAAATTATAATTCTTTGAAACAGCATGCATCAATATTAAAGTTTTCTTCGAAAAAAACTATCAAAGTTACCCCCGTTTTTTACGGTAGATGAAAAACCGAATTTAGTATTTTACCATATATTTTCATCAGAATTTGTATCGTTTGTTAGATACGAAAATCTATGACATTTGGTCGAATGATATTTAGTCGAATGGCGTTTTGGTCGAACGGACATTTCAATGAATGGACGTTTGGCCGAAAAGGTTTAAATGCAACAGAAAACATACGACAACTCGTTGGAAAGAACATGTGATCGAATATAAACAGTATGGAAACAAATTTTTACCATTTTGTCCGATAACCGTTGGAGCTTTTTGAGACTAGTGTTTGATCCTTCGACCTGGACACTTGCTCCTGCGGGGCGGGTGATGAGGGCAGGATCAAACATGTCGAGCGTCGGTAGTGAAGCGGTGAAAAAGTGATCGGTTCGGTAGTAGTGTTTGATCCTTCGACCTTGACGCTTGCTTCTGCGGGGCGGGCGATGGGGGCAGGATCAAACTTGTCGCGCGTCGTTCGCTCAGAGGGAAATGAAAAAGCGCCGCGGATCGCTGTAGTGTTTGATCTATTGATCGCGTCGCTTGCTCTTGCGGTGGGCGAGTGACGAACACTTGTTCGGCGTTTAATGCGATTATCGAATTATTTCGCGAATCCGGTTAGGCGTGATTATATCATGGATCGCATCACCAAACATTGGTGACTCCCAGATCTTTACCTTATCCCACTAACCCAATATCCTCTCCATGACAACCGTGGAGATGCAGAGGTGATCTCGGTCTCTAGTAACAACGGTAGTCACACTAACATTCCTTCCCTTCCCCGATGACCGTAAGGACGTGGCCGGCGCCGTTATTGACTTTTAAATTTGAGCTCTCGATTTGTGCACATTGAAGAATGGTAAGCTAATCCCAAGCCCCATTCATTAATTCCCTGTGCAACTTCGATTGTTCTGGTCAATCACGGAGTAGCAACTACGAATTGTACGGTCATCTATGCTTATGCTTATGCTTATGCTATAACCGTTGAGAGCTTTTTGTCGCTAATACACAGTAAATGAATAATTGAAAAAAAGTAAAATTGGGTTATTCAATTTTATGGACCTACTCTACCAACATATTCATCAACTTCTTGCGTGTTTAATGTTTCATGCTGCTTTTTTATTCAGGCATGTTCTGCTAGTCGAAATAAGCTGACCTTAATTAGAAGCAAGTCAAGTTTTTTCACCTCATTAAACTCCTCTTCCTTTACCCGTTACATAGAATAAACATAATTTGCTTGTTTAATTATTAAAAGCTTCTACTGTATGATAAAGTTTAAAGCGAAAAAAGCTCTCTGTAGCCATTTTTGATCTCTTGAAAAATAGTTTAGTGCTATAACGATCTTTTTCTGTTACGACGGTCACTTGCGATTTCGTCATAACAACCTTCGACTGTAGATATATAAAGTTTAAACATATGACTTTTTAAAAAATCTTGTTTTTTATTCCAAAACAATTAGTTATTCATATTATTCAAATTATCTTACCGACTTTGCAAAACTTAGAAAACAATCAATTTTGCCAAATGATTTTTCTATAAACCATTACAAAATAAACTTTCGACCAAATTTCCGTTCAACTAAACGTCATTCGACTAAATGTCGTTTGACAAAATGTTTAAAAGCTATTCGAACAAATGTCCATTCGACCAAATATACTTTCGACCAAATATCATTCGTCCAAATGTTATTCGACGAAATGTCCTAAAGCCGTAAGATACGCGTAATTCAACCTCAACCAAAAGGCCGTCTTCAGTGTCGTGTACTAAACAAGATGAGGTCGGAATACGCGTATCTATCAAAGGATACAAAAAAGTGAATCAAATTTTCATCAAAACAGACGAAAAACAAACAACAAAGCAAGCTCGCTTACAACTGTTTGTCCCAACTGTTGCGGATAAGGATACAAACAAAAGCAAAATAAACATGACAATCACAGAGCGCAACATGGTTGCAACCTTTTTAACTCGCGATTAATCAGTTATTTTAAACACAAAACCAAATTTGTTGTATGGATGCTGTTCGATAATGTGTCAATGTTTACCAACACAGAGAAAGTTCTCGAAAATTGCAATGCGAAGCCCAGAAAATCGCTGCGCATGTGATGATCGATCATTGTCATATTCTGTTCAAGTGATGATAAACTGATGTTGCGGAACAAAATTGTTGCAACACGAATACGAGATGACAACGTCTTTGTTGCTGCGTGTTGGGTGACAATTGATTCACTGATACAAACTCTAGTGGAATTAAATTGTATAGTACTAAATTTGGTTTTGGTTTACATACAGCTATTCCACTACAGCTCGAAGATTAATAATAATTTAGTTTTGGTTACTCAAGAGACTTGTTCATATTGATTTTGCTGAAAAATCCACCCAAGGATTTAACAGGATACTGTGTGAGATAAGTAAAGGCTTGGAATTACTCCAGATATTCCTTCAGAAGAAATTTCAGATATTCTTCCAGAGTGTCCAGAGTGTCTCTAAGAATACCTTTAGTAATTTTGTTGATATGTCATGAGCAAGGCTGTTGAGTATCGACTTGCGACAATGACGAAACAACTCTTCTCACTGTCACTACACGAAGCTATATTTCATGCGATCACTTCATCTCGTCGCAATGACGGTGCTCTCACGAGAGCAATTTTAATGCTTTATTGCTATTAGTATTTCTATCTCATTTTGGAGAATTTTGGGAAGTAAATGTGTTTGATAAGTTAGGTGGATGTTCTTCCATGATTCCAGCGATATAAACAACAATGAACTAAAAATTATCAGGTTAACGATTCCTTCACAAGCCGTAGCAATGGAAAAATAAAAGAGAATAAAAACAAAATCTCTGTCATTGTCTCGCCATCTGATGAAAGTGACGGAAGCATCTATGTAAAAGTCGCACAGTACTCTCTATTTACATTGACGATTTCCAACCCTGCCCATGAGTTTTTTTTCAGAATTTCTGAGGTAATTTACTGGGGATTTTATCTAGCTTTCCATCCGGGAACCTTATATATCGCTGGCTTTTGACCCATTCTTTCCTAGCGCGTGAGCTTGTTTACTCGTAACCATTTCCCCAAGAGTACATTTTTTTCTATTTTTCAAAAAACGCAGTTAAAAAAATTCTTTTGAATTAACAAAGTTTTATGCAATTATCTTCTCAAGAATTCCATTAGGAATTCTTTTACAGTTTATTTAATGATTCTTACAAGAAATAATTTTGGAAGATCTCCCAGAATTTGCTCCAGAGGTTTTCTAAAGGAAGCCTCCTGTAATTTCTCTAGAAATTCAAGCAAATGTTTCATTTTTATTATCGGGGAATGCCTAAAAAATCCTGGAACTTATTAACAAGTCTACTGATCGTTCAAAAAATTTGTTTCGGAATTCTTACAGAAATTTCATTAATCTGAACCAGATAATATTTATCTAAGGAATACTACTGAAAATCAGTGATTCTTTCAGGACTTCTTCTATGGTTTTATCAATAAAATCTGGTTTGAATTCCTTAAGCAATTCCAACAGCGATTCCTGAAATAATGAAAACAATTTCCATGAAATTCTTCAGGTTTTCTCACTAAGATATAGGGTTTACCCTGTTTCTCGAATTCAGTAATTTCACCGGATATTTTTCCAACATTTCAGTTGGTCTGCGACAGCCGAAGTGTTAACACGTTGCCGATTCAGAGCGCTAACATACGGTCGAATTTTATTCGTAAAAGGTTTTCGTTGCGATATTCGAGTGAAGGGCTGGCCACAGTTCCATATGTACAGTTAGTAGCAGTCATTTCAGAACGGTTTGTTTTGGAATGAATACTCGCAAGATCCGCGAGAGCACATTCCATGTGTAATTTTTTAATCTTCCTAAGAAGCCAGCCTCAAAAGTTACAAGCGTTCGTTGCGCAACAACTCGGCGCACAGACGAGTGTGCGTTTGTCAAGCTCGTTGACCTCAACACAGCGCAAGACATAGAGCAGACCCACGATAATGGGTGGTGGTGTGGTTATACGATCTATTTGAGCACATTTCAGACGAACAAATCACTCGTATCATGGCGGCGTATGGTGAAGTTCTCTCAGTTAGCGAACTTCTCTGGAGCGACAAACACCACTATGCACGTATGTATGTATGGCAGGTCAAAATGTTTCTACATGAACCCATCAAGTCCTACATTACCACAGATGGCATGACCACGTTCGTGCAGTGCGCCACATGTAGACACTGTGGTGAGTTAATGTATACAGTACTATCATGCGTGCAAATTAAAACATTGTTAGCACAGAAACTGAGTGTAAACGATCGACTGAAGAGAAACTGGAGCAGTGAGAGGAGCGTCAGAAAGGTTCAGTTCAAACGATATGGAAGAACAACGAATTGCCCCATTGGATGACAACGCACCTTCTCCACAAGTGCAGGCACATGCGAAGTTGGCTTCAACTTCAAATGCAGTGCTTTTCCCACCACTCCCTAATAAGAAACCTCTTGGCTACCCCACGGTTGCTAATGAGGCTGCTAATGAGGTTGCGTGCAGCTGCGGCTGAGACGAATCAAGAAATCCTGCAACGAACGGTTTCTCTTGGTGATGTCCACCGATGAGAGTTGCAGTGGTAACATGCTGGAAAGCTCAATCGTATGTAATCCAGGTTAATAGTAGTTTCTTCCGGAAAACTTTTCTCAGAGGCTACAGGTAAACATAAAAATAAAATCTCAAACGATACTTTTCCTTTTATTGTAGCCAAACGCGACTGAGGGTGGTCGAAAAGCATTTAAACGAATTATTACAGCTATAAAGTAAGTTGCATGAACATAGGTACAATAACTAATCAGATTAAAATTTCTGCAAATTTTCGAATATGAAACCTAGTTTTGAACTCGCGTCTTACAGCTTTCAGAGTACGTGATTTAAATACTATTATCAATATACAGTCAGTGACATAAGTTAGTAACCAAATACTGTTTTTCCATACAAAATGCCCAGTTGGGGTGCTGTATCTCAGCTTCTGGTAGTCCGAATTGGCTGAAATTTAGATGACGAATTACAAACAACTTGAAGTTTTGTCTGTAAGGGAATTATTGCATTGCAGTCATTTTACACAGAGTTTCAGAGGATGTTCAAAGACAAAAGTAAGTAATCAAGAGACTTTTTAATTCAATTCGAAAACGGTATTATGATTATGGGTGAAATCATGAAAAAAATCCACGTGCTCGGCTGGGATTCGAACCCAGGACTCTTGTATGCTAGACGAGCGCTTTACCAACTAATCCACTTGGTGACCTCGGTAGCGCTCGTCTACCAAGAGTCCTGAGTTCGAATCCCAGCCGAGCACGTGTATTTTTTTCATTATTTCACCCATAATTCAGCCATCTTTACCACGAGTAATGAGTTAATTTATTTAATAACCATTCGGATTGGATTGCCGAACAGCTCAATATAAGCGTCAATTTATATGATTTTGATTTCAATTTCGACTGCGCCGTAAAATACCATGAAGCAATTCGAATTTATAAAATTAAAAAAAATCATACTGCATCCACTTTGTAATAAATTATCACCCTTCCACAAAAGGCGAACTCATGGTCATAGCTTTTCACTCACCCCTATGGATCGTCCTCGGACTCAGCGACAGATGATGTGGCGCAGCAGCTTTCTTGTTCAAATTACACCTCGGTTTGCGTTGCTTGAGTTTTCATGGCACTTCGTTTGATTTTCTCTATCACTACGACCTCCTGCTGTTGTTGCTGCTGCATTTGTTGCTGTAATTGCTGCTGCTGCTGTTGAATGGCTGATGGTGTTGAGCTTGTTGTCAGCAGCCCGCCACTTCCAGGAGGGGTTGGTGTTGCTGCTGTTGGCATTACTGCTATGTGATGTTGATGCTGGTGTGGGTGTTGACTAATGAGTTGTCCGGATGGGGAGGCTGAAGGTGCTGCATGTGCTGGTGCGCGTGAATGTGCTGATGACAGACGGTGGTTGTTGCTGACCGACCTGCAATTGTTGGTGCTGTTGTTGCAGTTGCTGGGCAAGGAGTGGCTGTTGGTTCGGTTGCTGGAGTATCGAGTGCAGAGGCGTTCCATACTGGGCTGCAGAAGGCTGGTGCTGGGCTAGGGTGATGGTCGGTTTTTTGCCACCTATCAGTCTTTCTTGGCTTCTAGCTGCGGCTAGACGGGACAGCGGTCGACCACCCATGGCTTCGTCGAAGGACGTCAGGGTGTACGAGCGGGCGAAGCTGACGTGCTTGGTCCTGTGGGGTTTGGAGAGAGAGAGAGAGAACAGAACGAAATTTCAAATGAGAAACGATTAAATTTATACCACCGCTGACAGAACACACATATTGGTGCAACATTCACACTCGCTTTGGGTCACCCAATAACAGACACGTGCAGCCGAGTCGGGAATAATTCCAATTTTCACGTTCGACCAACACACAATGATCTCCCCACAGGAATCCATATGGACGTGGTTCCTGTGAAACGTATTGGAATGCCCATTATTGTACAGCTATTATTCATGGTATATCGAGGAATGTACTATTTAATGCGAAGCATTAATTATTCAATCCCAATTTAATAATATTCAAATTAAATAATATTTTCCAATGTTCAAAAACGAATTGGATGGAGCGTTTTTGCTTACACAAGTCGAATAGACGCTACCTTTTCTGAATCAAACTTTGTACATATATCAGTGGTTATCAAATAAAACTCTTCCCATAAAAAAGCACAATGGCCTAAAACACGTTTCGAGAAAGGCTGTTTGAAGAAAATAATTTTGTAATTAAAAAAACTACAACTCGAAAACATGCAATTGATTTAAAACGGTGTCTTCGAAGAAGATTTGGTAAATAACAAGAACTATCAGAAAAAAATTAGAAAAAGTCTCAGAAAACCCATATTAGATAACACCTAGACAATCAGAAGCCGTATAAGAATGATCGAGCGAACTCGTATCATTGAGCAAATTACATCACACCGGCACGAAATGGTGACCAAATTCGTTTGAGTCACGAATTTCCTCGCCCAAAACGATATTTTCTGAATTCATCAGTGCATTTTGTTCCACTCCGTATACACGTACGAAGAAAGTCGCATAAATCCGTAGCAGATTTGTTTAATAAACTTTGTTATCATAAATTATGTCGAATAAAATAACAGAATAGTTCGCAATATAATTTACACACTCGCATTGCATGTCAACTTTCATCATCTAATATAATAACTTTTGTACGCATTAGACCCTTTGACGACATCTTGTATGGGAATGTACATTTTTTAGTATTTTGGACCATTTCAAATTTTATTCGAAATCCAAATATGTATTGTGCACATAATGACTCACAGGCACTTTTCAAACATCTTCAGCTATATTTCAAAATTAAGGCAAGGACTTTTGCATTCTAACTTAAAAACACGAAAATAATAAGTAAATAAAATATACCATTTGATTCCACTAGAATTGTATCCTTCGTTAAATGGCGTATTTTGACCTCAACTAAAAAGCCGTCTTCAGTGTCTTATACTAGAGTCGAGTCAGTTGAGGGCAGAGTAGCCATCTAAAAATAGAATTTTAAAATATGAAATGTTATTTTAGAAATAGCTCAAACCTTACTTCAACTTGGCAGAATATCTTGGTTTGTATTTTG
The DNA here is from genome assembly GCF_002204515.2 of Aedes aegypti. Taxonomy (NCBI): domain Eukaryota; kingdom Metazoa; phylum Arthropoda; class Insecta; order Diptera; family Culicidae; genus Aedes; species Aedes aegypti. The sequence goes on from NW_018736010.1 coordinate 25,512, forward strand.
ACATCAAGTCTTTGCATTCAACAATGTTTTTTAATTTCAATTACTCTTAACGACCCCCCCCCTATAACGGTCGTTAAAGA
>NW_018736011.1:0-2500 GCF_002204515.2 Aedes aegypti
AAAAACGAGACCTTAAACATTTATTGCATGGATTTACCCTAGGGTTATTCATGTGGTTCTCCTTCCTCTCCTCTCTCTCTCTCTCTCTTTCTGCTTCCTAGCCTAACTTGTGTGCGGTTTCCTAGCTAACAGTTCTAGCGATTGCTAAGGTTTATCGTCTGTCTTCGAGCTCAGTGTTGGTGTGTGGAAATAAGCATGCTTTGTTCTACTCACGGTACCGTGTTCTGCATTATCGTCGTCGGCCAAGCAGCATCTCGCCGGACGAAGTATTGCGCGTTGCACTCCCAATTGGCTTCTCGACTTCTGCACGCGGGTGACGGTTGGTGCAAATAATCGACGTGGGGACCGTCGATCCGTTCAATGGTCCACACGTGGCGGAAAATAGCGTGTTGGACCTTTCGCTCTGTCGGAGATAAACGTCTCCCTTCCGGAATCTCCCCCGACCCGGGACCTTCGACGTTGAAGCGTGGGGTCGAAAATGCGCTTGACGAAAACGGGCGGTGTGCCGAGCAGGTTTTCTATCGCTAGAAGCGATTTCACACAAGAAGCCGTCGATCGGCTTTTTCGACGCAATTAATTAATAATTAATTAATGATTTCCACACAAAAAAAAAGACGATTCAATTTACCTTCTTTATACACTATACGCACACAAAAAAATAGACCGCACGTAACTTTTTTGACCTATCGTTGACTAAGGCTACACGGAAAGGAACAAGAATTGAACAATAACTTAATCTTAAAGACTTCTCACGTTTGTTAAATCACATACCACATTAAACACACCGCGACACAAGGTACACTTAAGTACTAACTACGCGCACTCTCGCCTCTTCCACGGTTCAAGTCAAAGTGAACGAGTAGAAGTCCCTGAAATCCTCAGATAGGGTTGAATGTTACGGTCTTCGTGGCCGGAAGTGCGTCAAACTCCCGAAGTAGTTCGACGACCTTTCAAACAATCGATTCTCATCAATCTTCCCATCGTTCTTGCCCAAAACTACATCCCTTTTCATACGCATACCTTCTAGATGGTCTTGTCTCGTTTTGTTTTATCTTCGCTTGCCGGTCATATAAAAAGAGAGAATGGTTCGGATTTGAACTTTGAACCTCGAGCTAATTCAGATTCTACGGCGGCGTGTGAACGATAGTTATCCTGCTATAACTTTGAAGGCAACTTGCATGCAAGCTATGCGGATTTGAGAATAATGCATGTCATTTAGAAGTGGTGATACTGAGTTTGCAAATATTTAGTGAACTTATTGGATTTAGTAAATTATCAAAGAATTATCGTTTTAAATGGAAAAATAAATTAAACACGGAACAACAAATTACATTGAAGGAAATAAATGACTGTATACGCAACAATATGTATCTACATTTCTATAATACTATAATAAATCTTAAAATAATATTTACATAAAATGACCATGTTACAAATTCGTGGTCATTATCATGGTGATAGAAGATTAAATTAAAACAACAGTTCTATTTTGGCACGGTTCGATTTTGGCATCGGTGAAAATTTTTTGGAATGCTAAAACACACAAAACTTTTCAAAATGTTGAGACATTCAAGTTATCACGTATGGCAAAATAGGGAACCACTATGGTCATAACTGGTACACCTACCCTATTTAGTGGTGATAAATCTGATTGAGATTTCAATGCGCTGGAAGGTTGTTGTCAACAGTACATATTCCTAGATCGCGATGTTAGGTTTTTTGCTATCCTATAATCCTGATAAATTCCTTATATTTTTTGAATAGACTACCGGCTACGCTAATACTTACAGTGGAGCAAAATATTTTAATTTATGTATTTCTCCATTGTGTACAACCGGGTGCTATAATACTTGTTTGTAAATATTTTTGAGTATCCGTGAACGATGAACGTTGATGAATTTGCAATTCTCAACTTGTAGTCAACTCAGTTATTGGGTCACCAAGTGGCTCAGGTAGCTTAGTTGGTAAAGCGCTCGTTTAGCATACAAGAGTCCTGGGCTCAAATCCCAGCCGAGGCACGTGGATTTTTTTTAATAATCTCACCCATAATTTGGCCATCTTTACCACGATTAATGAGTTTAATTTAATTTAATAACCTATACGGATTAGATTATCGAACAGCTCAATAAAAAGCGTCAATTTTATTTATGACTTCAGTTTTTATCATACTACCATTGATAGAGAATTGTTATAAAGAATTTGCAAAAAATCATAGCAAACCTGTAATTAGTCAAGCTAAGTTTTTGATTTTTGTTAGGTTACTTAAATCAGAATATGAAAGTCTTATCTGAAATGTGATTTGCTATAATTAGCATCAGATTATTTCGAAAAGTTACATTATCTGTTTATTTTCATTGACAAAAAAAAATAATTGGGTTAATTGTATACTTCCATTTTAAACCGAAATGTTAGTTAGTGCACAGCACGTGCACAGTAACTCTATATCCAAGTTGTGAACAACTGCTTTAGTAACGAAGAGCCATTACAACTATTTTCGCCT
>NW_018736012.1:0-23297 GCF_002204515.2 Aedes aegypti
CATCATGCAGGTGTCTAGATGGGCCTACATTATGCTCGAACACTCGCCGATCCCAAGAGTTACAATTTCGATCCTCGTTGAATTTTGAACAGCACATTTGACGGAGCACATGAAAACAGCAGTGAGACACATGTCAAGAAAAACGAGGCGCACCAAAAAAGGTCTCACCTAAGGCTACAGCACCATGCACAGTAACTCTAGCTAGAACATAAGCTTCTCACGCGAGGACCTGTTTAATAATTTTTGCCGAAGAAATCAACCTTCCAACTCATCAGGATCTTAAGATATAGATGATTGAAGGGAATTTCTCACTAGCGCCATTTAGCGGAGAAATTTTGAATTAGATTTCTTACTGCCGGATAGTCCTTGATCTGCTGAACAACTTTGCCGAGGACACCACCTTCTAACTTATCTGGGTATTGAGATATCCGTTGAATGGATGATATGGTCAATTTTGGTACCCAAGACAATTCAGAATAACTCCGGAACCACTTACACTATATATCCAAGTTTCCTGGAGGTTGAACTAGAAGAGTTTTTCGGGAAGTTATGAAAATTTCAACAAAATCCATCGAGAAACGAAAAAGTTATGCACATTTTAGTGTGTCTTTTGCATGTGAAAAGTATGTTGGTTAAATGAAGATTGACCCCTCTACCAATAGCTTCATTTTTTACCGTAAAAAATATTCAAATCGTGATAACTTTTTTTGTTTCCCGATATTTTTGCACCATTTTTTTTACAAGTTCTCAAAAAAACTCTTCTTGTTTTAGAATCTGTGTCGATATTGATCTGGATCCGGAGACATTCCGAAAATCCTTGAGGGACTGATGCGTAGCCATAACCCACGTAAATATCTCAAGCTAAAGATTTTTTATCGTATCCGGTTATTCACTCTTCGAAACAGTGCACATTGGTCCACGGAACGAAATTAAGTGGAATAAATTAATAACTTGAAAAATATAAGAGATAGAGTTTTGGTGTCTTCTGAACGTTTGTTTGTCTGGTCATGGGCGCGTTATATGCAAAAGTGTCCTAAGCGCCAAAATTCATAGCTTTCGAAATTCGCTCTCAAACTTTTTATTTTAAAAGGTAGCGCAACAAAATGTTCTAACAATATTGAAGATTATAGAAAAATATGAAACTTCCGTAGAACATCATTTTTTTCTTTATCTGATAGTTTAGAGATATAGGTCACTTTAGAACTTTATGGTCAAAAATCGGTTTTTCCTCAATACTAACGAAAATTATCAATTTTCAAGCCTACTATGTTCTGAAGAGTTTTAGATATGAGGCAAAATACACATTTTCTCTGCAGACGTCATGCCTCTAAAATTTTCATATGAAAAGATATAAGCGGTTTTTGCAGTTTTTTTCACCCCCTTTATAAGCCGTAACATTTCAAAATGGCGCAAGTGGAATCAAAAACTTTTCCCGTTACTTGAATAAGCATATCTTCAAGTGTATTTTAAGAAACTTCGGTGATAGTACATTTTGATTTCTCTAATAAATGCGTTTTGAATTATTCCCTCAATTTTACTTAGAAAACAGATTTTTTCTGACGTGATACTTATGCATTCACAGTAGAATATTTTACATATATTTCATAAAAAATGATGAAAGTGTAACAGTGCATGCATAAAGTATTGAAAAAAAGCGTGACAGCGGACGGAGGGGTGTCCGGAAACCCCGAAAAACGAAGGGAACGTTCATAATTGAATCGTCCCATACCGTGTGTGTATCTAATCCTTATGGTGTATTCGGTGCACTTATTTCCTGTAATGTAATGTACAAGTGCCAGCGAATGAATTGGAATATCTGATGCGGACGTGTAATTATGTCACACTTTCCTACACCCTGGCAAATGTGTGACCGCACCCCGTCGACGGGGAAGTACGCAAAATTGTACATTCACGATCATTTATCAATAAATTACTGATTGTAAGTATCGTGCCGCTGCCTATAAATTTCAAGTTAAAAAATATTCTACTTGAATCATCGTGATTTCAATCAGCATCGTCAGTCTTAAATTTTTTTTGCTGAATGGTGTAAAATTGTATATACTAGAATATAAATTGCTATTTTGATCCTCTCCCACTTCTCTAATACATATGAGTGGAACCATAAAATAAAACTGCTGCTTTTCATGTTGGATAAGTACAGTTTATACACTAAACGTCATTATCCCGCACTTAAATTCGCAAACATGCACTTAACCACACTTATGATGTCACGTTTTATAAATTATTTATTGGTAAAGAAAAATAAAATGTGAGTTTTAAAATTTTTTATTTCACTTTTTAATCATATAAGCTCAAAAATATTCAAAATCTTTCATTATTTGCTTGTATCAGTCATATTCGAAAGTTAATATCAAATGATAATAAATCTTCGAGCTGTTTAGTTAAATAGATTAAAACCGTATTTAGTAGTATTCCATTTAATTAGACTAGTCGGTCTAGTACACGACACTGAAGACGGCAGTTGAGGTCGAAATACGCGTATCTGTCAAAGGATACCAAATTCTAGTGGAATTAAATGCTACTTATTAAAGCCAAACTTCGAATTTTCAAGTGCACAAGACAGGAGAATCTGACAACAGTTCGCGTTGAAAATCAATCAAATTACTTCCTTGCTGGTGGTGGACCAGCAATGGGATAAGTTTTCAACGTGGAGTTGCTGTTTGGCTCTCAAGTCTTGTGCTCTTGAAAATTTGAGGTGTGACTTCGTTCTATAATTAGGGGGAGATCCCCCAGTACCGGACACTTAAGCCACTAAATTCATAATTCGAAAAATTTGATTTTATGGGCTCGTGTAACCCATTTATGATGAAAATTATCATTTTTATAGTGTACAAAAATAAATTTGAAAATATAAATATGAATTTTGACACTGCATTTTAATGATGAATTTTAGTACCAAATTGATTGATCTCGGAAGGTTGCACCCAATACCGGACACGATCTGGAAATGCCTCTAATTCTGTTAATTTGAACATCATTGAATGTGTACACTTTAGGAATAGTTTATAATTACCTATTCAATGCATTTGCAAACATTTACAAGAATAATTTTGAGTTTTTCTTAGTTCGCAAGATGCCTATCAAAAACCTCTGTCATATATGATGAAAAATAGTACATTTTACGATGTTGTTCTGAATGTTCATTCTTCTTGATTTTATTGCATGTTGATACCATGATCGACGGAACCCATGGAAAAATGAAAGTATTCTGAGACACTGATGCAATAATTACAAAGATATCATATAACAAATCAAGCTGTCCGAAACTGAGGGACAGGAGGTACTTAACCAAAATTGTAATATGTCTAATACTTAGTTCAATTATGGTACAAAATACATTCATACTGTCAATTTAGGATTATGTTCGATCATGCTTGCGGGATCCAAAGTATTTTTTCATATTCAAAATATTTACTAAATAGGCTCAAAATTATAAGTAGATACGTCAATTTTTAAAAGATTTTCAAACTCTTCTACTTTTTAAAAGGCATGCATATTTCAAGGATGTGTTATTCCACGCAAACATCAGTCTACATAATAGCTTTCTTTTCTACTAATACCCCATCTTGATTGGACCATGAATTTCTCAATGTTTCGACTTTGTCCGGTATTGGGTGCTGTCCGGCACTGAGGGATCTCCCCCTACCTTAAATGAGGGATTAGTAAAGGTTATATATAAACTTGAAAAGGTATCGAAAATAAGTAGTTTTTAATATTTTTGAGATTTTGATCAAAGTTTTATTTTCCCAATGTTATATTCATACGGAGGCCGAGTGCATATAATTGACATAGTTAAGTATTGTCTAGTTCAACAAAACACTTATACAAACCTTAAAAAAGGGAATGCAACTGCATTTGCATTGTCCAATCTAATGAAAGCTTCAGCTTATATTGGCAGGACTTCTTTTAAATTTGTTTGAATTCGTCGAGTTTTCCTTCCATTGACGGTATTTTATAGCAAAGAACGAATATTTCTGTAATTATGAACGATAAGAATATAAATACCAATACTAAACTACTTGTTCATCCCAAGACTGATTCAGTATTTATTTATGTATTAAAAAATGTTCAACTTAAGAATCTCAAGAAGTTGAAAAATCTGTTTTCAAAGTAAAATTAAGGGATAATTCAAAACACATTTATTAGAGAAAATCAAAATATACTATCACCAAATTTTCTTAAAATGCACTTTAAGATATGCTTATTCAAGTAACGGGAAAAGTTTTTGATTTCACTTGCGCCATTTTGAAATGTTACGCTTGGAAAAGTGGGTGAAAAAACTACAAAAACGCTTATATCTTTTCATATGAAAATTTTAGAGATATGACGTCTTCAGAGAAAATGTGTATTTTGCTCATATCTAAAACTCTTCAGAACATAGTAGGCCTGAAAAATTGATATTTACGTTAGTATTGAAGTAAAACCCGATTTTTGACCATAAAGTTCTAAAGTGACCTATATCTCTAAAACTATCAGATATAGAAAAAAAATTATGTTCTACAAAGTTTTCATATTTTCTATAATCTTCAATATTGTAGAACATTTTGTCGCGCTATCTTTTGAAATAAAAAAGTTTGAGAGCGAATTTCGAAAGCTATGAAATTTGGCGCTTAGGACACTTTTGCATATAACGCGCCTTGACCAGACAAACAAATGTTCAGAAGACACCAAAACCCTATCTCTTATATTTTTCAAGTTATTAATTTATTCCACTTAATTTGGTTCCGTGGACCAATGTGCAGTGGTGCAGCCGTTTTCGAGTAATGATTATTTTTGTGACGCTGGCCAAATAAAGGTCTTGAAAACTTAAAAAAACATCGTATCGAAATATTCAGATACACAGAAAAAAAATCCGTTCTTGTATCCGTGAATAGCAGACGTGAACTCGTCAACAAGTAAAAATACACCGTGAACTAGATCATGTTTATGTGAACGCGTTGCCTAGTTCCGAGAACGATGATGGTAGTTCACGGTGTATTTTTAACAGTTCACGTTTTCCAGAACTCTTTTTTGAGCGTGTAATTCCAATGATACTTAACTGATTTGAATGTTTTTTTCAGAGTAGTGCCTTATTAACTGATACTATATAGCCCAGGTAGATAAATTGACGTAAAATAAAATGGCCGCCAAAGACATTTTATGTGGAGAATGTCGGTCCCCCAAGGAACATCGGAATATCTTTAAAACCAGATCACCAATGATCAATCGACACGGACTCTTAAACTAGCAGAGTTGTTTGAGAACTTGTGAAATTTTGTTGTTATAACTTTTGAAGTTGTTATTGAAAAAATAAATATTTTGAATTTCAATTTATGCCTGATGTGCTGTAAAAATTGCGTTTATAGCGGTTTATAAATAGCTGACATCTAGCCCATCAACGTTTATAATACTGTAAATGTTTGGAAATCAAGGGCTCAAGAAATATTTAATAGTTTTTTTTTTACCAGAACCATCAGCATGTAATTCGTTCCCATTGGTTTCAATAGGGTAGTTTTCTTCTGGATAATACGAAGAGTTTGAAACCACTGAGCTTATCGTATATTATAACCCGTAGATATTAGATTGGGCTAATCTGCAGCTCCAGTTGTAAAACTGTTTTGATTGCATCGTGAACTAAGCATGGCGAATGCATTTCCGATTGGCCTTTTTCTGAGTATTGCCACATTAATCATACAATCTGGTCGCTAAAATACCTAGCAAGCAATGTTCTATTACTAATTAATGCATTTTTTGCAGGATCTGCTCTCAACTGTACCATATGTGTCAGTTCGGGCGGGATAGGAAAGCTGTACGAATGCAAGCGTGATTGTCCCGTGCAGCGTTGTTGAGGTGACTACGTTCCACGAAGAATCAAAATTATTCAATCCCACTTTGCAAAGTTTGCCGGAATCTACTACCGAACGTTTAGCTTTCAATGTTTCTCGCTTGAAGTGATGTCGAAACAAGTCTTCCGCACAGCAGGAGAATTGAACGCAGATTGTTGTTCCTGGTGTACCTTCAAGCCGCAGAAATTCTGTGAAGGATGGAACGATGCGCTCCAATTGGTTCGGTGTGATACTGTGTGAAACACTGGATATTTGTTCGTTGAAGGAGGAGAATGGGAACAATGGCAATGGAGCAGGATATAGGGTAATGGTCAATCCGGATGACCATATATATGCTAGGTCTGGTGGCACTGATTAATTTGTTTTGTCAAAGGCCTTCTTGAAGGATTAGGAAGCAGAATCAATATCCAGAGAGCTTCATATTTCTAGACTAACATGTGAAGTGCCGGAACAACCTTACCAATCAAAGTGAAACCCTCGCAAAAAATATTTGTGTTACAAATAAGAATATCAGTTTTAAGTGTTATTACAAGTTGCTTCCGATATTTTGTTTCCACTTCATGTGAAATTTGTATGGTCCAATTTGCCCACAATATCTTTATAGTGATAGGTCCCATAAAACAAGCATCACAATCAAAACTTTTCCTACCCGTTTCAAACATTTTCCTAAAGAAATGTACTAAAACATTCCAACAAATGATTTCATAGCTGAATAGATGAATCCAAACGCAGAAGGGATTCCATTTATTTTTTGTTTATCGTAATTTAGCTGATCATTAACGATGGTGGTGTTGCTATTATCATTCAAAGGAGTATGAAACATCATATTATTTCGTCATTTTAAAACCAAGTTTTTGCCTTTACAATACACTGGGCAGAAATTTAATTTTCTTCAAACTGACTTTGGGGAATTGACTAGTGAACTTTAATGCCAAACATCACTCATGGAACAATTCGCAAAGCAGAATTTTATTGGATGAGTGCTCTTCAGGATACTTCTCAGATCAATACCCTGATAGCCCTACTTGTTTTTTCCTTCTTTAGAAAACCTTCTATGATTGATTTGTTCTTAATCGACTGTAGTCAGCATTGTACCCAACTGGTTACTCACGCTAATTTTGATTTTGATCATGCCCTTATCACATTTCTCGCTGAACATTACTAAAGGACCTATGTACAAATGAGAGATTCTTTCCTCTATCGTTCTTATTCTTCTTGGCATCAACGTCCCACTGGGACAGCGCCGGCTACTCGGCTTAGTGTTCTTATGAGCACATCCACAGTTATTAGGGGTCATTCACAAATTACGTCACGCTCCGAGGGGGGGAGGGGGTCAAGCCGAGTGTGACAAGCCTTACAAAAGTTTTGGAGGACGTGACAAAGGGGGGGGGGGAGGGTACAAAAAGTGAAATTTAGCGTGACATCATTTGTGTACCATCCCTTAACTGAGAGCTTTCTTTGCCTTAAATGGCATTTTCCCATTTGTATATCGTGTTGCAGGTACGATGATACTTTATGCCCAGGGAAGTCAAGGAAATTTCCATTACGAAAAGATCCTGGACCGACCGGGAATCGAACTCAGATACCTTCAGCATGGCTTTGCTTTGTAGCCGCGGACTCTAACCACTCGGCTAAGGAAGGCCTCTCTCGTTCTCTTTCGATTAACAGTGGAATACTATAGATATTGGGAATTTTTTCTTTAGCGAACGTGAAGTGGAGTGTTAAAATTCAATTAGCGTTTTTCTTATCCCATGAAGCGATTCCCTATCTTATCAGCTCTTACGCATTACGTCCTTAATGGGACAAAGCGTGCTTCTCAGCTTAGTGTTCTTATGAACACTTCCAGAGTGTTATTAACTGAGAGCTTTCTTTGCCAAAGTTGCCATTTTCGCATTCGTTTATCGTGTGGCAAGTACGATGATACACTAAACCCAGGATAGTCAAGGAAATTTTCTTTACGAAAAGATCCTGGACCGACCGGGAATCGAACCCAGACACCTTCAGCATGGATTTGCTTTTGTAGTTGCGGACTCTAACCACTCGACTAAGGAAGGCCCCTTATCTTATCAGCTCGACTTTCTGTTACTTACGAGCCAACTGGAATACTAGTGAAATATACATCGATTGTTTGATGTTAACATTTCTTTGCAAACAGAACTTGTTATTGACAATGCTCTCGAAACTTTAATTAATTCCATTGTTGAAGCAAAAGGCATTGCATTACTAAAATGTGAAGTAACATTCGAATCCGTGATCCGAAACGATGATCTAGAACTCTTGATTCGTCTTAAAAACATGAGGAGAAGGCAATTTAAACTCATTCACGATCCTGCTATGAAAACGATATAACAGGATCTGCAAAAACTAAATTAAAAACGATTAATGCAAACAATATATGTGAATGTAAAATAGGCCATTTTCATTAGTTATTCGCGATTCTCCATCAATAATAATTCGTTTTCGGAAGTAAAGAACATATTTCTTTCCACTTACTTATTTTCTTTATTGGAGAATCGCGAATAACTGATGGAAACGGCCTATTTTAATGTGTAAATAATAGTTTTTGCATTAAACTCAATATAATTCGAATTCGGCTACTTCTGGAGAAACTATCCATATAATCATTATAATTCACAATTATTTAAGATTCTTATTGTATCATCAGAACGTATTTATTTTGGCAAAAAATCAAAATTCTGAAAATCGACCAAAAGTTGTTCCTAGAAAAACTTATTTATTAAATATTTCTCCATCATGAACCTTTGTCTCAAACATCTGTTTACTATCAAGATTCGATAGTGAAAATTTAAAAAAATATTAAAAATGGGATTTTTGTGTAATGTAAAATATAAGTTTTATTTTTGATTTTTCTATGAAAATAAATAAAATATTTTCTCAGTGTATTATAGTCCAAACGGTTCACTACAACTTCTTCATAGAACATTTTTCTCTAAAATCAACAGTTTCATAGTTAGAATTTTTCGAATAAGTTGCATGCACGATTTTGAAAACACAACTAATAAAATATTCCCACATAAACCAAAAGCTATTTATTTGAAACCTTCGACCTTTTATAATTACATTAAATTAGGTTATTAAATTGACAGCGTTTTGTTTTCTTCTTAGCAGCTGAAAACACCTGGATATCAAAAATGAATGTAATGTTTGAAATGATGCTTATTAATGAATTTAAAAGAAATGAAATGACATCCAAGCATTACAATCTCATCTGATCACTTTGATCATCTTCGGATGGTGAAAGATATTATCAGCAAACGAAGAGCGCTTTGATATGATTCCATCTTTCTATCAGATGATTATCTTGACGCTTGTTCGGTGGCATATGGGTATGTTTCTGTTTTAGCATTTTTAGCAGGGTTTGAGCATTTTCTTTCGCTTCTAATGCTACATGCTGAATAAGTTAGATCCGTTGATGAACCGCTGAGTTTGGAAATGAAAAATTATGAAAAATAGTGCTGAAACTGATGGAACTTTGATTTCAAATAATTCTAATGAGCCCTTGCATTTTATAATGTCGGGATTTTTCTACCAACCGAACTGTGTGGTTGAAACAAAATAGTATTACAGAAAAAATACTCAAGCAAGAATTTATGTTCAAACTTCCAGTCGCAACCTTCAGTATTACAGAACAATTAGTACCTCTGAAACTTATGCCACATGGAAATAAAGATTCTCCCGCCACCATGGAGTGCCTGCTAGATGAATATTGCTTGAGTTAGAAGATTCATGAGGAATTCCTAAATTTCTTTTCAATAAGAAATGCGTGCAGTATCTTGGGAAAATTTCATTTTTTTCATGAATTTTAACTAAGCTTTTATAAATTGTGGCATGATTTACAGACAATTTTTTTCGGTTAAGATGCAAGTAAGAATCATTTTATCATCAATGTTCAACGAATGAATCTTTTATGTCATTTATATTAAGATTTTCATTTTTCACAATTCATACTCATACTATTCCTATTCTATTTTCTTCATTAATTAAGAAGGATTTCTGTTCAAGCGTTCCATTCCTTGAACCTAATGCTTGAGAGTTGCGTTTGTGGTCTTCGAGTTTTGCGAAAGAAAATACAAACAAATTATGTGCGTGGCCGCAATGGAATGCTTCCAAACTTTGAGAAATTTGATTTCCTCAAGGAATGAAACAACTACTTACTTCCATTGATTGATATATAGCAGATTGTAGTAGATAATGGTTTTGTGCTCATTGCGAAATAATAATAGAGAAACAGAAATAGCGAAGTTTAAGCGTGTTGAATAATATTAAAATATTTTTGAACATCCCTGTACTGTAAGGGCTCTTCTTGTGTTCGGGGGTAAGCGAAAAACCCTGCGCGTTTGCCCGAAGGTACGATTTCGGTAATTGACAACGGTGCAGTGTGTATGTATTGATGAGGCCTTCGAGCGAATTATTATTATTTCTAGGAGTTCACAAGAACTGTGCCTAGTTTTCGTTCCTAAATTATAGCTTTAAATCTTTGAGAATGCTATCAAGAACTTCATTATAATCTTAACTAAGCATTAAACATATTATGTATTGAATTCGATGCAAATCTTTCGCGAAAATTCTGACTATTTTTTTAGATCCTGTGTTTATCACTCCCAGAAGTCGATTAAACTTAATTTCAGGATTCTGGTAGAATATTACTCTATGATTTAGTGAAATTATGTTTGAAAATTTAGCCTTTTGGCAAAAATATTTGGTCTGATTTCATATATCGAATGTTGAAGGAAATCATGGTTAAAAATGTTGTAATCCTATCAGATGAATCTTATAAACCGTTTTTTTTTAATCATTATAAACCTCAAATTCTCATGTTGTATTCATTTGTAGATCAATTTCAATCGTTTATGAAACTTCAATCGACAAAGATTTTGAGTGAATTGAAATAATTTTAATGATAAGAAAAATTAAAAGAAAAAAAAATATCGAGCTAAAATATTTGCTAAATTGAAAAATAAAACAGTAAGCTTTAGCATGTTCTAACTTCAAGTTGAGTAAACGACCGAATCGGAGAAGAATCTACTAACCCTCCGTGTGCCGCACAAAATTGAGCCGCGAAATTTATCCTTCCTTGACTTCCGGTTTTCTAGAATTCTGTCAAAAAGCCTGTAGAAACTCCGCCCTCATATTGCACAAAATTTCAAACCAAGAATATGGATTCTCCCAATAATTGGTAATAAAGAAATGTTTTAAGGATGGTCATTACAAATTTATTTAAGAATATCTTAATATGTGTTTTTTATAAATTTTCCTCTAAAAATTCAAATGTCTTTCCAATATTTAATATTTAAATAAATTCACAGTAAATTTCTAATAGAACTTTCAGTGAAATGTCTCTGTATAAGATTTGACAAATCAATAAATTTTTGGAGGAATTGCGAGGGAAAATTGGACTTTTGACAGTGTTTTGAATTTCTTTAGAAACCCCAAATCATCAATATAAAACTTATACACTCGAAATTGTTTCATATGGAATTTTCCAAACATCTGGCGGACCCAGTGCGAGATGATAATGAATTTTTGATGAGCCGAAAATTGCTTCACCCATCCTAATTTGGGTCGACCAGTAGTATCGGAAAAGTGATGATGGTAAAGTATCATTAGTTTAGATGACCCACACGCTCGGTTTTATTTGGGGGGAAGTTAGGCTGAACAGGCAAAGTGCTTTTGGCTTTCCAAACATAGGTGTGCGTGTCAATATTGGACTAATTAATTTAAATTGTTATTGATTTGGGAATGACAAATGGCGATCCGACTACACTGAAGTTATGATACAAAGTAGTCCCAGTCGTAAATGTTGTTCCCAGAATTGTGAATGCTATAAAGTGAGGTTTAATATTCAAGTGAACACCATCAATTATCCCAGATATTACGTTCGGTTCAAACCTTCCAATTTACTTCCTTTTTGGTGCCATTAAAACATCCAATTGCACCATTTTCCAACGAATGGAGCTCATTTTCAGACCCAACGCTCTCCAGAGGGCGGGACCAGTCCTATGTTGAGCATAAAAGTGAGGACACTGAAAAATGGAAAACCTCGCTGGAAGCAATCATCCTCTTATCATCGTTCCCGATGTCTAGAAATATGGCGATGGCTGACCGTCGAAAGGCCCGCCAACCCTCTTCGTAAAACTCTTCATTTTATAACGTGATAAAGTGAATTGCATAATGGGGTTTGTCGGAAGCCTGCCCGGCTCCACTCTGTTCCCCATGTTGCCTCATCTGAGCCTGATCTCGAAGGAGGATTGAAGAGTCAGTTTTTGCACTAATCTCGGACTGGCTTGAGCTGGATCTATCCTGGCATCGAAAGTGACCTGAGGATGCGAGAAGAGTACTTGGCAGTTGTAATCGTATCTGGTTTCGGTGTACTCATGAATATTATGTGCTGTATATGAGGTATATGTGTGGAGCTGGTTCATTTCAATCAGGGATTATTGCGCATCAAGTTGCGATAAATATTTGTACGTAATTAATAACCTTCGCATCAAGTGATAGATTGAAAATGTTGATAACAATTTTACTGTTACTCATCTAATTCGCATACTTATGTTTTTTTTAGGAGGAAAATGGTCATCATTGATTTCTATATAAATTAAACCAGCTTTTCGGTTTCGGTTAGCAAATAGAATACAAGGAACACATTGCCTTTCTTCACTTTCAACGAAAAATTTTTTTTTGAAATTTCAATAGAAATATTGACGTATCCTGTCCTTTAATTGTCCACAATGCGTTTCCCATTCTTTGCGATTAAACTCGAAGCAAGGTGCAGAAGACAATTTGTTTTTGTGCGAGACAAAGCACAATCTCTACTCTTTCAATTGCTTTTGTGCCAGCACAAAAATTCACTCTAGGAAAATTTCAGCAGGGTACCATTTGAAGGCGGACAACCTTAATATGTGCTCTGCACAAAAGTTATAGTTGTGAATCTTAAAAGATTTGGTAAAGTCAGAAAACATAAGGTGGTAATATATTCAGTTTACCCTTTTTAAGAGTTTTCACAGACACATATTAGTGAAATTAATTCAAGTGGAATTTTTGACACGTACACGAAACGCAAAGAGTGGAGAATGAGACGATTCGATACCTCGCAGTCCAAGGCACATTGCGAGTTAGCACTGCCAAGGTGCAAGGCCAGAAAAAATACTCGTGCACGTCTCTTTTGAATTTAAGGTGCTGCCTCGCAGCAGCGCGTGTAGCACCGAAAAAGTTTTGAGTCGCACCCCATGCCTGGATCTAAGTCGGTTGAGTTTCTTTCAAATCGAATCAAAATAACGTACCAACTGCAATGATGCTCTAGTGAAGATTTGGTGCTCCTGTTCTGTTCCGAATTCTTACCTGAAAATATAATACAAAAATAATTATTAGTATTTAGTTATCGTCGATGGGGTTTACAATGGGTCAGAGGGTTGAGAATGGGTCCAAATTATAATTTGAAATATCTCCGCAAATATTGGGAGTTTTGATGTACAATTTTGATGATTTATTCTTTCTAGCTGTCAAATGATATCGTTGAAAAAAAAAACAGATCTCTAGGACAAGTAGTATACTTTGAAAGATACCATCGAAAAAAAGTTTGAAAACAATGCCTTTCTAAATTTGTTCATTATAGGGTATCATAAAACATCAAACTTTTGTTAGGACTAAAATGGTTTTAAAATCCAAATTAATATCTATGATTTTCATTGTTTTATAAGAAGTATCAAACATGAATAAAGGGCGAGTCATCTACTTTTTTTCTTATGAGGATCAATTCTAGTTTTTTTTAGAGTGCTCGCGATTTGCCTAGGCAGCGCTACGTGGTCCTTTGATTCTGTTCCATGTTCCTGTGGAGCATTATCCGCGAGGGCAAACAATTTGTCCGGATTTCGTGAAAATCGTACCCTGGTTCTCCTCAATAACACTTTCTTGCGTGATATTGAACGACAGTCCATCAACTTGTCGTATTATCCGGCGGGATTCCAAACGAACCGGTATGCTCGCTCGAAATTTTAACACAATTTCGCACACCTTCCATAGTTGCTCTTATTAGTCTCGTGAGTTACCCGGCGAGGCCATGATTTTCAATAGCTCTAAGTGGTCGATGCTATCGGATGCCACCTTGAAATCGAAGTAAAGGTGATGCGTTAGGACCTGGTATTCATGACATTTTTTGAGGATTTTTCTAACAGTAAAAATCTGGTGCGTTGTCGATCGCCGGTGCATACAAATGGCCAACCTCTCCGGGCCCATCTTTTAGCTCTGATACCATCCTTACCAGAAACTGTATCGTTTTTAAGCTGGTGAATAGCATCCCTTAACCTTTCTCAAAGTTGGGGCTGGTTAGTTTCCATCGCCCGCAGTACTGACGAAGACATTTCCCGTCCCGTTTCCCGTTGTCCCGTCCTTCATTGCCTGTGCTCTCAGCGCCATTTCCGATGTTCGTCGTAGTGCTGCTTCCACCTTTCGATCCACATGGCAGCGAGTGCCGAAAAAAAAGCGAATCCACATCAAAAAGCAAAGGCAGCACGAAGAATGAGTGGCAGGTGAAGCTCAAAATAGCATGAATCGGAACGATATGCGGAGTTTTTATGTAACGGTCAATGGCACGCGGAACAATATCGTACCGCGCCGTGTATCGATAAAACGGCGGTGGCAGCCAGGTGGAAGGAGCACTTTCCGCAAATGTTGAGCGGTGGAAATGCAAATTCAGCGAGAATCACACCGACCATAGGAGAGGTTAAAAAGGCTATAAAAGAGATGAAGAACTATAAGACTTCTGGGTAGGACGAAATCCCGGTCAAACTTCTTAAGCACGGAAGTGAGTAGTTTTACCAGTCGATCCACCGAGAACTCCTGAAGGTATGGGAGAACGAAGAAATGCCCACCGTCTGGTTGTTTATTGATTTCAAGGCGGCGTACGCTTCAGTGAAAAGAAATGAGCTGTGTCTGAACATGGTGACGTTAGACGGATTGAAGCAGGGAGACGCACTTCCGAATTTACTGTTCAAAATTGCACTGGAGGTCTGGCGTGCAGAGGAACGGCATTATTATCACACGGACGCACATGCTTCTAGGCTTTGCGGACGATATCGATCTTGTAGGAATCGATCGCAGGTTAATGGAAGGAGTCTTCGTGCATCTGAAGAGGAAGTTAGCGAGGATAGACCTGATCCTTAATTCTACCAAAACGAAGTACAAGATTGCAGGTAGATATAGCAGTAGGCTTGGTGGTGTAGGTGTTGAGATAATGTTCGATGGGGATGTTTTGAAGTTGTTAAAGAATTGTTTACGTCGGAACACTTGTGACATGTGAAAACGACGTTTCCCGTGAAGTGAAAAGACGTGTTGTGGCTGTGAATAGGGCCTTTAACGGACTACGTAACCAGTCTAGGTCCCGCTACTTGCAAACGAAAACAAAATGGACGTTGAAAGAAGCAGACCGGAAAACCTTCGGTCTTTTCGAGCATGCTGCGGACAATACTCGATTGGAAACTCGAAAATGGTTTGTTGCGCAGATGCATGAATCACGATTTGTATCAAGTGTAAAAAGATGTTTATATTATTAAGCGTGTGAAATACGACAGACTTCAGTAGGCTGGTTTCTTGGTGCGAATGTCGGAAGAAAGGATTGGGAAAATAATATTCAGCAGGAAACCAAGTAGAGGCCGGCGACTTTGTGGAAGACAACGAATACCTCGGCTGTACGCAGTGAAAGGGGATCTGACGACCCTAAACGTTCGGGACAACTGGAGAAGTATTGCATGGAGCTCTACAATACGTCCGGCTACGCTGTTGCCATCAAGGTAGGTAGGTAGGTAGGTAGGAAGAACGTTCCAGGTGAAATGGTTCGGCTCAAGTTCGAAGACAAGAGATTTGTTGCCTGCAGGAACCGTGCGTGACAGAGTTCGGTGGTGGTGATGGTGGAGGTGGAAGATGAATCTGTGTACCTCGAATCATTGGTTACGTCGGACAACAACTGCAGCAGAGCAATTCGGGGACGTTTCATTGCTGGTGGCCGTGCTAACCACGGACTCCACTAGACCTTACGGTCAGGTAAATTTCACCCCCATACAAAATATATAATGTACAGTCCTTCACGGGTATGTGACATGGACAATGCTCGAAGAGGACCTGTAAGTGCTAGGAGTTTTTGAACGAACTACGAGTTTGCGCAACTCTACAGTGAACCCAGTATTCAGAATGTTGCAAAAGCTGCAAGGGTACGATGGGATGGGCACGTTGTGAGAATGCCGGACAATAACCCCGCAAAAATAATCAAATCGAGCATGGTCTTCGAAGTGTGAACGATTGAGAAACAGGAGGTGTGTAGCTGTGGACCAAGTTTGTTGGCGCAACATTGTGGTGCAGGTAATGTGTTGAAGGGTAAAGCACAATCAAAAGTAAAGTAAAGTAATGATTGCACTATTTTCAATAGTATATCTAAATCTCGCGTTGAGTATCATACAGGCGTATCTGCAGTGATCGATTTCTCTTCGTCGATTTTCTCTTTGCCTTATTACACGAAATTCAATCGATTTTCGAAACATTTTACGATGTAGTACGATGGAAGATGATGAGTACTTTCTACTGAGCCAAAAATAGTTGTCGAAAACAGTCGCCCGGCTAAGAAATTAGCTAAAGAGAAAATCGAGGAAGAGAAATCGATCACTGCAGTTACGCCCTTATGATACTGAACGCGAGAAATGGTAAATCTTTTCGAATTGTTTATGATAATCTATAAATGATAATTGAATAATGTTAATGCGACGGAAATAATTGTTCGATTATCAATGTATCGGTTCACTGGTGAATGTACCGATCCTCAAATAGTCAGTTAAATAATAAATGTAAAATGATGGCGATGTAGAGCACTATGTTTGGCGATGATTTCCTTGGCTCGTGGATTGTAGCGGCAATAATAAGCATCATTCCAAACACATTTGGACGCATTCCACCAGGCGCAGTATGACATTACAATTGACGGTCATTTGTGCGAGATCCTAAATGGACACTGATTCAATTAACTCCGCATTCAACTACAACATCATCAACTCCTTCCATTGACATGCCGCTGCATAATCGAATCATCGATTCGAAAGCCGGTCCTGACTGTAGCACTGGTGGTTGGCAATCTGATTTCCGTTCATCTTTTGTTTGTCAATCTGTGTTTGCCCTCTGAAGATGCAAGTATTTATAGGTAAATGTACCTAATGTTACGATTTAATATATTTACAATTATTGATAGGTGCAAGCAGGGTCGTATTTATAATTATTGATAGGTACAAATAAACAGGGTCGTTTTCTGGATCATTACGATTGTACAGAAACATTTAATTTTTTTTTTATAAATTATTTTATCTATATAAATAAAAATGGAGTGGTGTTTGTATGTCACGAAATAACTTGAGAACGGCTCGACGGATTAGAATGATTCTTCCATAGTTATGTTCCTGAAGTGTTCCGACGTGTTTGTGTATATAATGAGCAAGGGATATTTAACGGGAAAGTTGAAAAAAACAGGAGTGAACGGAACTTCCATTTTGCACGGAGCGTTCCATGGCGTTTTTCAACAGCCTACTTGATGGCAAGACGAAGTTTGCCGGGACCACTAGTATCTAATAACAATTGTGATCTTTTTTCAATAAAAAAATCTCTCAGTATTCCTCTCCCAACTTGCGCTAATGAGGATTTTAAAGATGTTAATCACTAACTTCTGGTAATTAGAACCTTACTCTGGACATTAACCATAAAAGTTAGTAGTGGTAATGGAAATGAGTACATTCTGTAGTACCAAACATATTTTCTTGAAAAAAGACTCTGGCCCCAGGGCTCTCACATTTGTTAATCCGGCCCTGATATACAGAGTAGGAATAAAATCCACGCAGCTCAGTACAGTATTTGTGAGTGAAGCAAGAAGAGTACGATTTTATTTAGCTATTAAATTTTCCGCTTGATCCAAATTCATTTGCCATATACCACGAACAAAGTGCGATGATGGTGAAATCTCAACCTTCGTTTCGTTTCCACAGATGGGACTTAATCACACGAATTCAAATAGGGTTTTCTGGAAACATGTTGCGCCATTTGGGTAAACATCTCCGCCCTTCACAACATTCCACCCACATAGTTTCCTTTGAATACCGATAGTCGACAAGTTGGAACCAAATCGAGAGCAAAACAAATCGATTTTTGCTCAGCTCACGCCTTTTTCCAGCATACGGTTTGCGTTCCATGCCAATGAGCTGTGATTGCTAGCGGTAAAAGCAACAGAGCGACACCTCCTTCCAAAAGGATATTTAAAACGAAGGTAAAGGTGACCGTTACGATGCTGGGATTGGTACTAAATTGAACCGGTTCAATGTTCGGTTCGGCTGGTCAATGTGGAGAAATGTTCCGAAGTAAAAGTACGACGGAGGGGCCTCGGTTAGGCAATGTATGTATTATTCACATTAATCGGTTTTATTTTGAAAATACAATATAATGTGCCGTAGAATTCTTTTTTTTTTAGAATTTTTTTTCCTTTGTTGAACTTGGTGAATATTTCTTACCAAGCTGATAAAAAATGAACCAAATTATGAACTAGCCTCAAAGTAGTAAATCTGTTTTATTGAATTTTGAAACTGATTTAATTTGAAGATATTAAAATCGAATGTACTAACGTTTCGATTCATTTCAAACTTCATAAATTTTAATTCTAATTCGATTCGAATCGATTCAACAACATCGTTTCAAGGGGTTCGATTAAATCGATGAATCAATTCGGAAGTTTAAATGTGAATCGATTAAGTGATATCGATGTTATACACAAATTTGCCCAACGCTAGTCACCACCAGCAAGCAAGCAATTTGATTGATTTTCAACGCGCACTGTTGTCAGATGCTCCAGTCTTGTGCATTTGAAAATTCAATGTTTGGCTTCCTTTTATAATCACCTTAAGTGGACATCTACCAAAATACAAAAAAGGTGTACGTAACTCATTGCAAGACTCGATTTTTACAGTGACAAGCCTCGTTGGATGAACTTACGACTCGTGCTGTAAAAATAATTGCTGGAAAAACTTAAAAACTGGGTGTTTCTCACTGACATTCCTTTGCTTCTACACCTCAATTCCATGCCAGCATTTACCACAAGACTAAGAATGCTTTACGTTGGACTGGTCGCGACTGAGTGTCTTAAAAATAGGAAATAGCAGACCTCTTGCCAAAAAGAGATATAAAAGGAACCAAGAAGAGACCGAAAAGGAACGAAACATGAACCAAGAAAACAAAATGAAATCTAATAAGAGCCAAGAGATAAGAGTTTGACTCTTCATAGCATTGAAACAGACACTTCTCTAATAACCTGAATTTTGGAACAGAAATGTAATGTATCTAAAAATATTTCAGAAACCATCTGAATTCCTCCAAAAATTCTTCGAGAATTTTTTCAAGACAGTCATAACTCCTCCATGATTTTATCCAGTGATTCATCCATCGATTTCGCTGGGACATCCTCCGAAATTAAAGGTCAAAACGAAAGTTTTTTTTTCAGGATTATTTCCAGGAATGTCTCCAGGGAAATGCCGAGGAAATTTTTTGGACAAATAAATCAGAAAGGTATTTTTGAAAAAAAAAAAAAAACTTGTAGTAACCTATGACAAAATTGGGTAACTTTAGAAGTCACCCTCAATGAACAAGGATCTTTGAAATAACTCCTGGACTCTTGAAGAAATTTTTGAAGATTTCCCAAATAATTTGCTAAGCTAATATTAAAAAAATCAATCGAATTTCGGGATAGTATTCTGCAGGATTTTGTAAAGAAATTTCAGGAAAACCATTGGACAGAAACTCTTTACAAATTTGTGGAATAATCGAAGAAATTATTGTCAAAATTGTTGTAGTATGAACTAGTGTAAAGACTTAAATGAACTTTTGCAGATCGCATATGAATTTTTTGAGAAACTTTTTTAAGAAATGTTTGGTAAAACTGTAGGAGTAATATTTGGATGAAATACTGGAAAAATTTCAAGAAAAATAAATGTTTGAGGAACAACCTTTCTGGGAGAAAGGGTAGAGAAATCTCTAGAAAAACTTTTGAAGAGAGTCTTGTGAAAGAATTTGAAATTAAACAACCTGATTTTTTTTATAAAATCACTATGATAATTCTTGAAGCTTTTTCTCGGGAAATCTGAGACGAAATTGAAGAGCCTATAGTTTTTGAAATATTTTTTGGAGCCTGTACATTCCTGCAATAGGATTCAATGCATGCAGAATAAGGAAAAGGAGATACTTTAAAGAGTTTTTTTTGGTTGAAATAGCTACTCTAAAGACCTTCCGTTAAAAGTAGAGACTTCTTGCCTTTACTACCAGTGTGGTTGTTCTAATTTCCTCATTTATTTCTAGACAACAAATGGATAAACAGCACATATTCTGTGAATTTAAGTAGTTTTTTTTTCTTTGTACCGAAGAGACCCGGATATTCACAAAAGTTTTCAGGAGAAACCGAAGATGCTTGAAAAATGCTAGTCAAATATATTTAAGAAACCGTTTATTGATCAATTCAGAAATTCCATAGAGGATTGCTCCTTTTATTTTTCTAATGGTTGAAGAAGTTTCTTGTTGCAATTATTATACAATTAGTTTCTCCTGATTTTCATTACAGATACTCTCAATCGTTCTTCTCGCGAGCCAGAACTTTTGGGGATCATGTACAAACCATGTCATACTTTACTAGGCATGAGAATACAATGGAAAACCTTACGACGTTGATCGTGTTTCTACCACAGGACTGAAACGGCTGTCATCCACGAACAACTGGAGTGAAGCCAAAACTTTGGTGCTGAAGAAGGTGCTGATTTGACAGCTCGTCCAAAAATACTGTTTTAGGCACGAGACACACTAGTTTTGGAATGCGACATTCATATTTTACTTATCATTCTGGTAATAAGTGCGTAGTACTTCATCTAATTTTTTGTAACTGCTAGACAATTTGATCACATTTTATTAGACACAAAAGTAAACGATTATCAATAGTATAATTTTTATTCTCATACGACATGTATCGCTTCCGCGCGGGGTTTGATGAGGGCAAAGCCTAAAATTTGTTTATTCAGCACTAGCGCCACACAGATGGTGGCGGCTTCAAGAACTAGTGCTTCCTTCAGGGGGTTGGTTTCTACTGATCTAGTGTTTTGTTTTGTTGAATCGTGGGTAGGACAACCCTTTGACTGTCCTACCCAGGTGTTTTCGTGCGTAGTACATGTCCTACCTGTCCTGTACTTCCCGCGCCACTGATGTTTTACTTAGTCTGCAAGCCGGTAATCAAAAAACTTCATTCATATACGATGAAAACAACACATTTTACGTGTTGTTCTGAATTTTAATTCTTCTGATTTTTATTGCATCTTGGATACCGTGATCGGTGAAATCCATGAAAAATGAATGTGTTTGAGACACTGGTGCGAAAATTAAAAAGATATACAGTCGACTCTCCACAACTCGATATTCTATAACTCGATATACTCTATAACTCGATGGATTTTTCGGTCCCTTCAAATTTCCATACATCGTGCTCTCCATAAGTCGATATTTCTATAACTCGATATCTCCACAAGTCGATGTCCCGTGAGAGGAAATTTTCTCTCCATTACTCGATATTCATATTAAAATCCTTCTTATTCGGGGAAACTTGGACTAATTCTTGTTTGGAAGTGAATAAATACCAGCAAGTTGTAATAAATGTTGAAAACAATAAAAAATAAAAAAATATTGTCTGTTAAAATAATGTGATTTTTCAAACATTTCGAAAAAAGTTTTCAAATAATAGTTTATAAAATAATATTGCTTTCTTACAGAAGTAATCATATATGTATTGGAAAAACATAATTTTGTTCATTATATTTTGGGATTTTTTTGCGTCGGTATATTCCATAACTCGATAATTCTATAAGTCGATGGTCCCTTGAATATCGAGTTATGGAGAGTCGACTGTAATCTAAAAAATCAAGCTGTCCGTTACTGGGGGAAAGGAGGTGCTGGACCAAAATTGTAATTTGACCATATCTCACGTTCAGTTTCATAAGGGCGTAACTGCAGTGATCGATTTCTCTTCATCGATTTTCTTTTTAATCAATTACTCGGTCAGGCGACTGTTTTCAACCGCTATTTCTTATTCAGTACAGAGTACTCATCGTCCTTCATCATGCTGGATAGTAAAATGCTGGGAAAACCGATTGAATTTCATGTTCAGACTCAAAGAGAAAATCTACGAAGAGAAATCGATCATTGCAGAAACGCCTGTATGATACTAAACGCGAGATATTTAGTTTAAATATGGTACAAAATACATTCATACTTTATAATGATCATGTTTGCATCCAGATTATTTTTCCATATTCAAATAATTACTAATGAGGTTAAAATTTAGGGCGATAAAACAATTTTCAAACATCTCAACTTTTTTGAAAAGGCACGAATATTTCAAGGATGTGTTATTCTGTACGAGTTCACTATTTGACGTTTGAGCGGTGCCGTATTATTTACGTGACCATGGCAACGAGTGAACTCGGCACCACTCAAACGTCAAAATAGTGAATTCGTGCATCGATCCATAAGAGTTTTCGTTTCTTGTAATACACCATCTTGATTGGATCATCATTTCTCAATTTTTCGAATTTGACCGGTATTGGTTGCTGTCCGGTACTGGGGGACAGTCTTCAAGGATCATCATTGCTGCACAGATTTTTTGAAAAGCATGCTTTGAAAATATCAATGCTTCGCGTAGGAATCGCGCCTTTTCAATTCAATTGTTCCTGTGCTCACTTGATCAAAAATAATGCATCATTGATTCAGATCATTTCAAAGCAAACTCCATACTCTAGACAGACCATAGCTAGCATAGAAAAAATCACTGTGTAGAATAAAGATTTTCTGCTGATGGTGGCTGGGTTCGAACATCCTGTCGATTTTCTTGACGTCCCTGGGGATAGAATATCTCCCATAGATTATCACTCTTATTCTTGTTTACGGCGTATTGAATCTTATTCGTTGGAATCCATATCCCATCTGATTTTGCTGGCGTAAACGGGAATGCAAATCGATTTTCGATCAAATTATACCTGGGTGAAAACTAATAATTTCTTTGAGAAAGAAATCGTTTAAATATATGCTACATCTACGAAAAAAAATTTGGTTCAAAATGTAAAATTCATATGTTAAAAACGTTAATGGTCAAATGTGACCATCCGGGCATAATGGAATTTGTTTGTCGGGTTAAATGGACTTAGAAAAGGGAACTTTTGATACGTTTTTTAATTGAGTGTGAGAATAGAGGCGCGTATTATATGTGAAAACAAATTTTTCAATGTTTTTTTCATTTGGTAGATCTTTTCAGACATTCCAAGAACATTTTTATTGCCACAAAACATAGGATAAAATATTGTGAAATAATGCATAACAGAGTGTTGAAGA
>NW_018736013.1:0-24027 GCF_002204515.2 Aedes aegypti
TAAAAAATAGTTTCTCTCAGTCATGCTACTATAGGAACAATAGGTTTACTATAGGCGCAAGGGAGCTCAAATTTTAAGCAAAACTAATTATTTCGACCATTTTTTGAACAAAATCAAGCTGTGTGTCAATGCACAGTGGTACAGGAATCAGTTTTACGCGGAAAGATGCATTTTGAGCTTTAGAATTAAACATTAGACAAAAACGGTCTCCTACAAAGTTGTTTGTATTAGTAAGGTCCTTTATTTGGTGTTATTGAAAATTAGGGTGGACCACATTTTCATAGAAATTGTGTAACTAACTTTCTTATTTGTAGAAATTATATTATACATGCTGCAGCAAAGTTATAAACCATTCAATTTCAAGCAACTTTGTCAAAAAAAGTTTTTTTGTATCTCTTAAATTGACCGATTTAGAGCTATTTTCCTACGGTGACATAGGGTGGTCCGAACAAAACTGGTTTTCTGGCTCTAGAGTTTTCAATTCAAATTTCTCATCAAAGTACTCTATGAAACACTTTTAGAGCTTGTAAAAATGCGTAATTTGGTGAGTGAAGAAACTCGCTATCTCCTTCCGTTTGGGAGTTATTGTTGTTTTTCTTTCAAAAACATGCCTACTTTGATTGAGAATATCTCTGATTGGGGCAAACATAAAAAATATCTTTTGACGGCATTCAAAAGACAAAATAAAATTGTATATTATGTCAAAAAATTACAGATGTGTTATTTTTGTAACTCTAATGAAATGTCTTGAAAAACAAATATTTTTTATCACAAAAACTTTAATAACTTTTGAACTAAAATAGATATCAACAATCTTTTTGCATAAAAATTTGCGTTTTGTTAAGTTCTAAAAGTCGTTCATAGACGACTTTGATGAGAAACTAATAAAACACTAGAGTTGAAAAACTTATTTTTGTTGGACCACCCTGCGATGATTACGAAAAAATGCTCTAGATTGGTCAAATTTTGAGCTACAGAAAAACTTTTTTTGGCAAAGTTGATCAAAATTTCAAGTTCTACCGCTTTGCTGAAGAGTATATACCAGTAGTTTTGCAAATAAAAAAGTTGATTATATGATTTGTGTGATATTGTGGACCACCCTAGTTTTAAATGACACAGTATGAAAGCTTACATTTTTAGAAACAATTTTGTAGAAGATCGTTTTCGTCTAAAATTTTATTTACATGCTCAAAATGCATAATAATAAAAAAATACATAACCTAAAAATCTTCAAAATAGTTTTAGAGCTCTATCTATCTTATTTCAGATTTCTCGACAAAGTGGTCTATGAACGACTTTTAGAACTTAATAAAACGCAAATTTTCATGCAAAAAGATCGTTGATATCTATTTTAGTTCAAAAGTTATTAAAGTTTTTGTGATAAAAATATTTGTTTTTCAAGACATTTCATTAGAGGTTACAAAAATAACATCTGTAATTTTTTGATATAATATACAATTTTATTTTGTCTTTGAATGCCGTCAAAAGATATTTTTTATGTTTGCCCCAATCAGAGATATTCTGATCAACAAGTAGGCATGTTTTTGAGAGAAAAACAACAATAACTCCCAACGGAAGGAGATAGCGAGTTTCTTCACTCACCAAATTACGCATTTTTACAAGCTCTAAAAGTGTTTCATAGAGTACTTTGATGAGAAATTTGAATTGAAAACTCTAGAGCCAGAAAACCAGTTTTGTTCGGACCACCCTATGTCACCGTAGGAAAATAGCTCTAAATCGGTCAATTTAAGAGATACAAAAAAACTTTTTTGAACAAAGTTGCTTGAAATTGAATGGTCTTCTACAACTTTGCTGAAGCATGTATAATATAATTTCTACAAATAAGAAAGTTAGTTACACAATTTCTATGAAAATGTGGTCCACCCTAATTTTCAATAACACCAAACAAAGGACCTTACTAATTACAAACAACTTTGTAGAAGACCGTTTCGTCTAATGTTTGATTCTAAAGTTCAAAATGCATCTTTCCGCGTAAAACTGATTCCTGGACCATAGTGCAATGGTACTTAGATAAATAGCTCCTGACCTTCATGTCAAAATTTGTCATATTTTGAAAAGATTTATAGTAAAACGGCCGTAAAAAGCCGCTAGTGCGACTATAGGGGACCGTCCACTAAGGAATACTGATCCTAGTTCTATACGGGCTTGAAACGTGGACTATGCTCGAGGGGAACTGCAAGTTCTTGGGGTGCTTAGGACGATTTTTGGCGGCGTTCGGGAAGCGGCGTGTGGCGGCGACAGAAAAAAAAAACGTGATATGGACATTACCTCGAAAAATCCGGAACAAATCTGGTGTCCGGTGGCCAATATGCATGCCCATACAAATTACTGAAACTAGATTTTACCGTTGAATTCTTCTGAATTCATCCATTTTTCAAAAAAGTTATAAGAATTTGAATTTATATGCAAAATTTTGCCTATCTCAATCTGTTTGCTTATTCTCTGTACTTTCTCGGATCGTTATTAAATATGAGAACAGAGCGTCCCAACCTGCAACTCCATCATGGCTGCCAAACCGAATGACTTAGTCTTAAGTTACACCCACCGAATTTGTTCATTGGGCCTATATAGAGCTACTGTGGAAGTTTCAGCGGAATCCGTCAACTCTAAAAGAGCTTGAAGTTTGTATGCTGAAAATCAACCAAATATGTGAGAAAAACGGTTCTATGCATCTGATAGACATAAATAAGCTGATATTTGTGAAAATTTTAATTTCTTCATAAACCCTAACCGTTATCTGTTGAGTGTGTCGATAAAAATGTTTATTCAAACTTGTTTAGAATTGTTTTCACATAAAAGTATGCAACATCATTTTGATTCAAATGCCGAACACTGTGTTCATTCTGTCTTATATTCCGAACACCTTGATTCAAATTCCGAACAGCACGAATAAATCGTACCGTTTTGTCTCAAATTCCGAACAGACTCATATTCCGAACACTCCGTTTTTGTATGGCGGTTCGGTTGAAATGTTTCGCTGAAATATGTCATCAAATTACAAGGAAATGGCAAGCAATTGCAATTCAATTTTAACGTCTTCCAATCTATTTTATACTTCGGAAGTAGTGATGATTCTAGTTTGAGTCCGGTAAAACTAGCTTAAATAAATTTATTTGCGAAATTTTTTATTGAATACTATATATTCGCGCTGTTCGGAATTTGAATCAAGGTGTTCGGAATATGAGACAGAATGAGAACAGTGTTCGGCATTTGAATCAAATTGTTGTATCATACTTTTGCGTAAAAACAATACAAAATAAGTTTAAGCTAACAATTTTATCGTTACACCCAACAGTTAACAGTTAATCTTTGCGGAGAAATTGAAATTTTCACAAATATCAGCTAATTTATGCCTATCAGATGCATTTGCAGTCACTGTTGGCCTTAAGTGTTCGGAATATGAATCAAAACGGTATTCAAATGAATAATTTCGCAAACAAATTTATCTAAGCTAGTTCTAGTAGTCTCGAACTAGAGAATCGTCACTACTCCCGAGGTATAAAATATATTGGAAGACGTTAAAAATGAATTGTAATAGACTGCCATTTCTTGGTATTTTCATGACATATTTCAGCGAAATATTTCATCCTAGTCGCCATACAAAACGAAGTGTTCGGAATATGAGTCTGTTCAGAATTTGAGACAAAACGGTATATTTTCGGACCGATGCATTGCTTTCATCTTTGGTTTGAAATTCGGGTTTTCGTCAGCTCCACAGAAAAAGTTATTTCTCAAAAATGCTTCAATTTCGTTCAAATTGAGCGACCTGTATTTTTATTTTGGCTTGATCGTTTCCTTGTTTTGTTTTAGAGCGGCTTGTAAAACTGTATAGTTCAACTTCGGGAAAACCCGAATTTCAGTTACCCTTCTAAAATTTGCTCAGAAAATATTAGAAAGAAACATATTCCCTGAAATTTGTGCTCCTTTGCACCTATTTTTTGCCATGATGTTCCTAAATTTGCCACCCTCCGTAAGAAATCAACTCAGGGAATGTATGAATACTCAGGGAATGTTTGAAAATTCAGTGCTGTGCAAAAAACATGTGTTATTGATTGTGCGTCTCCCATTAATTGTTAGTAAACTCAAAACAAGGTGCAGAAGACAATTTGTTTTTGTGCGAGCCAAGCAATTCAATAGCATAGAGCCAGAATATTGCCAACTAACACTATTTTCCTTTTTTTAGAAAGTAAACACGTCTTCTGTTTGAACTTTACCTTTAATTTATAGTTTTGGTAACACTGAATCTCTACAACTTAATTTAAATATGCCTTTCCTGCTCGAGCAGAAGGAATTACAGGTCGGACTCGATTATCCGGAGTATCGATTATGTTTTCACTCCGGATAATCGAATCCTCCGGATAATCGAAATCTTCGATAGAAAAACATAAATATTTTTTTTTTTTGTTTTATTAATATGATGCGGTGGCGTAGCCAGAAATTATTTCTAGGAGCAGTATCATTACAAGAAAAAACATTTTTTTTTACCAGCATACACAAAAACCACTTTTTCAAAGCCCCCTGCTCTTAAATACGTTCAAAACTGCAAAACCATTCATGTTGTATATTGCAATACCAAATTATCTCAGATTTATGCATAAAAATTGAAAAACAAGAACATCAAAAATCAAATTCCGGATAATCGAGTCTAAAATTCCGTATAATCGAATCCCGGATAATCGAGTCCCCGGATAATCGAGTCTCCGGATAATCGAGTCCGACCTGTACTACTGAATACCAAACTCAGGCATTCTATTCCAAATAATGCTGAATACTTATAACCTGAACGACGTATAAAATACCTCAAATAATATCTCAAGCAAATTCTACAGACACCAAACTGATAATTAGATCAGGTATTGTAATACTTGAATAATACATGATGGATTTTCATATAAAAGGGAAAATATTCAATAGTAGTTCAATAGCTGTCGAATACCTTAACGAAGTATTTTTAATTGTTCTCGACAGTTTTTTTTAATACCATTATAATACCAAGATGAGGTATTGACTACTGAACAATACCTAGTTATGATATGATACCAAAATATGGTATGCATAGATTATTGCGAGTTATTTGTTCCTCCTCGGGTGCTCACTTTACCCCTCACCAACCCCTATGTGAATGAATGTACTCAAGCAAGATCCTCAATAAAGTGTTCTTCATGTTTATTAGTACAATGATGAGCCACCCTAATCCCACCATTCAGTTCATACTTCAGCTTTTGAGAGCAGTAGAATAAGCTGTTTTGCTACTTATTATGATTCTTATTAAATTAATTAGGAAAACTAACAAAGTAAATAAAAACCGAAGAATTTTTCTTACTTAATGACATTTCTTCACATTTTTATGACATGGGGGGCAAAGTATTTTCTTCTCGCTCAACAACCCGCGCGCTCTCCGTTCATCATTACAGATAATTTGTCTCGTTTGTTTTATATCCATTTACTCTTTATCAGGCAATTATGGTAGATTAACTATGAAGAGCGATTTTTCTCCCGTGTCGTCTGTGTCGTGTTGAATGTCGTTTACCTGAGTTGTGGAGCCGGGCATATACTCTTCTATGTGATATTTTGCTCGTTTTTGAAATTTTCTCGCGTAATTCCGGTACAAGAAAATCAATTATGTGTAATTAATATTGCTCGCACTAGACTCCGGCGCTAATTGATAAATCGCAGCTTGTTGTAAATTAAATATTTCGCGATTTTGCGGGAGCAAGCTCGTGCGCTGATGGAAAAAGCTTCGTTCCCAGTGAAAAATGGAACACAGGACGGCAAACGCTCAAAACAACTTCTTCCGATAAAGCGCGAAACCGACGATCAAAGATTGAAAGATAAATAAAACTTTACCACTATAAACAACGGAGACTACGATGCAAGGAAAGAGGAAAAAAAAGGTTCCCGGCCTGCTTTAACGACTGCCATCATGTTCCCTTAGCTGACCGCTTCCCGCGCTACTTTTTGGGGAATAGTAGGCAGAGGCAGGCAGTCGGTGTTGAAGCTTTACAGGTTAGCGAAAATAAAGAAGCAGTCACCAATTTCAAACGATTATATGAACTAACGTTTCCCATGTCTACACAACCTATACGGATCTTGGAGGTGTTGAGAATGGTAAGGTACCTACATGACGAAACACCGCAGTATGGTTCATGAAGAATAGTATATATGCAAAAAACTCGTGGACTGGCACGCACAACCGACCGGCTCGGACATTATAATTTAGGAGCGAAATACCCTAAAATCCTCTCTTAATTTCATCATCTTTGATAAGCATGATTCATGTCGGTAGCGGCTTCTCAACAAGGCATGCTCGTTAGTAAGTATGAATCATTGGATCACTCAATTTGGCATGTCTATCGACGAATACGTCTGACTCCTTGCGCTTTCTCAACTTTACCGAAATGCCGCACAGTTTTGTAACCATGACTTTGCACGTCATATTAACGAGTATCGATTGGAATTTAGAAAAGTTCCGGTCGATTGCAGACGAAAAGTGCTACAGTTTGAGTCATATGTATGTACTTGACCGTTTACGAGTCATCGTGAAACAGCATCACGTTGCGCATTCAACGAGAGAAGTCTTCAAACTAATCGGCACAGTCTCATTTGGATTATGAGACATTCAGCAAGGCTATGAATTGAATGAATTTGGAATGCAATATGTTTATTAAATTTCGACCAGCTGTAATTAATTATAACAAATCATAATACTCTGAACTGTTGAGGCAAATACCTATTGGTCTTATGTATAAGGGGAAAACATAAAATCTTCACTAAGCAATGATTTTTATTGCAAAATATTAAATCCTCGACAGGGGGTCCGTGTTCTTTTTTCTACGCATTCATTTTTGATCTTGCGCAAATTTTCCAAATTCTGCGCAAACAATAAATTATGTATAATTAAAGTATTTTAGTAAAAGCATCGTGAGCCTTTAACCCGTAAAGGCCCGAGTGAAAGAAAAGAAACTAAAACTCTCACCGCT
Source organism: Aedes aegypti (assembly GCF_002204515.2). Lineage (NCBI taxonomy): Eukaryota > Metazoa > Arthropoda > Insecta > Diptera > Culicidae > Aedes > Aedes aegypti. The sequence continues at coordinate 7,002 of NW_018736013.1, forward strand.
CAACGAATAATTATCTAATTTCAATATATTTTGTCAGTATATTCGTAAACATATCTAGTTTCTAAAACTAGTCAAGAGGAACTCGGGATTGTTCCTGTTGTCGGAGTTAGTCCGGTGCGTCACTGGGTCAGGTCGGGTGAAAAGGGCGCTGTGGTTTTGTGCCCATGTAAGTAGGCAAATTTCATGTGACAAGTAGTTTCCGGGATCGGCTATAATGTGGCCACTGTATCAAAGAATTTTATGACGCACCAGTGTGGACCTTTTTGAGGATGGATTCAATTACATAATCATGTTTCCTGCATTTGATTTATTCTACGAATGGCCATTTTTGAGTTTTCCAGGACACCTCAAATTTACTATAACGTGGCCAATTTGTACTAAACATCTGCGCCAAGCTTATGAGAACGCATTTTTGAGAAATATTATGTTTGGTATCTAGTTTTCGATAATTAAAATCGTTTAGAATTCAACAAATCTATAGCCGGTTCTTCCGGGCATTAAGCCAAATGGTCCAAAGATCTTCATTTATACATAAATGCTTAACATTTTACCTTTAATTTATAGTTTTGATAACACTGAGTCTCTACAACTTAATTTAAATATGCCTTTCCTGCTCCAACAGAAGGAAATATTTTAATATCAAACTAAGGCATCCCATACCAAATAATTTCCTGTAAGTATTGGAATGAGGTATGAATGAATTTGAGGGAAAATACCTCAAATAATATTTCAAGCAAATTCTCAAGACACCAAACTGATAATTACATCAGGTTATGTAATACTTAAATAATACATGATGAATTATTAGTTGGATTTTTAACTGTTCTTGACAGTTTTTATTTATGCAAACGAAAAGGATTTTCATTTTAAATAAATAAAGATTATTGGCCATTTTTAACCCGACCTGACCCAGTGACTCACCGAAATAGCTTCGATCACAGGAACATTCCCGAGTTTCGCTGGCCACTTTTAGAAACTAGATATATGTACGAATAAACTGACAAAAAAATAAACGTTTTTTTAAGTATTCGCTGAGCGGTGATAGTTTTTTATATTTTTGCGTTCACTTGGGCCTATACGGGTTTAATTCAGATTTTTTTTAATTTTCTTGTTAATACAGCATTACGTCCCCAGTGGAACGTGGCAAGCTAAGGTATAATCCCTACTTTCAAATCAATGACAACAATTTATTGACGTTTATCTGTTGAAAATATGTTTAAAAAAACGTTTTGTTATCTCTGCGCATAATAAGAACTGCAGAGATTATTCATTTTGACTATAGGGAAATATAAACTTGAATATTATCCACGTTTTTTAACACATCTACAAATTCATGCTGAAATAGTAGTTTACGGAACAAGTTGCAGAATGATGATTTTTACAGCACAAGTCGTAAATTTATCCTACTCGGCAAATAATTATGACGTGTGCTGTAAAAATCGAGTTCTGCAACGAGTTACGTACAACTTTTTTTTGCAATTTCGTATAAGGCCACTTGAGGGCATCAGAAATTATATCGGACAGCATTCACCATTATTTTACAATTTCTGAAAAATTGTTTTGTTATAATACATTACGCAACTCAAAACAGTTGCGTAATGAGAAAGCGTTGCGTAATGAATCATTACAGCACTGGTTTCAGTTGCGTAATGGCTATTCCCGCACTGCATACTTCAGTGCAGGAAAGTAGGCCGTTCCATGACAGATTGGCGTGATGAAAAACAGCCTATTACGATGGGAAATTGCAAAAACTTACTTTTTGCAATTTCTCATCGTAATAGGCTGTTTTTCATCACGCCGACCCGTCATGGAATGGCCTTCTTTCCCGCATTGTCGTATGAGTCTATTACCTAACTGATAAGCGTTTGGTAATGACTCATTACGCAACGCATTTGAGTTGCGTAATGGTTCATTACACAACGCTTTTCAGTAACGTAATGCAGCACATGTGATTTATATAACTATCGTTCTTATGTAGATAAACGGAGAGGTCTATTAAGTTTTGTTCAGGATTTGTGTAATTATCATGACTAGTACTGGATGAGATGTGGAATATTTTCCGCTCCTACCTCTTCTGCTCAGGTGGAAATTCCATCACTTTTCCCTCCGATATTTACACTGGACTCAGAACAGACGATCTTGCAGCCGAGGTACATGGAGGGTGTCTCTTCAGAACAGAAATGTCTACCCCAGAATCTGGCAGTAGAGACGCAGACGATCAACGAGAGCAGTGTTCGGTGTAATCTGCTGGTGACGGTGATAGCTTCAGAAATTTCATATCAGAGTTCTCCGGTAGGGACCAGACAGGGCCACTTCCGCTGCCGACTCGGAATCGCTCATTGTTTGGAATAATGCGATCTGAACGATGGTTTGAAAAATTGTGACAATTGCTCAGAACAACCTACTATGATCAGATTTTTTTGAACATGGCTACGGACGGCCATCTGCAGATTAACGAAAAATAATTGAAACATTATTCCTCAAGTAACCTTTCATGAAATTGCAAAAAATGTTGTACGCAACTCGGTGCAGAACTCGATTTTTACAGCACTCGTCGTAATTATAAACGTACGACTCGTGCTGTAAAAATCTTCATTCTGCACCTTGTTGCGTAAACTACTATTTTAAAACTGTATGTTTTATAGAGAGTTGATTTCATGCCTGACAGGCAATGAGAAACTTACATGAAATGCGGAACCATTCTCATAAAGAAGACTTAATAAACTACCAGAAATCGAAAGAAATCACATTAATTGTACGCTGTACAAACTTCCCTCAAGCAGTGTAAAAATGAGACTTTGAAATACTGAATACTGACATTGAATGATAGGCGAAGAACTGAAACTGTTTCCCAGAGCGTTGCTAATATTATGTTTTCGGAGATTCTGCCACCTTTTCCTACCAACACCCTTTTTTGCAGTTCAGGATTGTAAAACAAATAACATGATCGATTTTTGTGGGTCCCCTCCTTAGTGTACAATGTCAATGAAGCAAGTTTCTCGATACTCTCTTCTGGTTTCTGGTCGATTCGAAGAAGAGATTATACGTTTCGCTGAACTTCTGTTTCTAAACATCTGGATCATGTTTTTGCATGACCGAAATCCGATGAACGTTCCAATCATTATAGGTCCAAAACTGTTCAAGAGATTAGGGCCTGTCCATTAATTATGTAAAACAATTTTCGAGGTTACCACCCCCCATCCTCATGGTAGGATTTTTTGTATGAAAACTAAAAATAAATTTTATGGTTCGTAAAAAATCTCTGACCTCCCTCCCCCATACCCCTTACGTAATTAATGGACGGCCCCTCAAAAACTTGGTGATCTTTTGAATGCTTCCCCAAATCAACGCGTTTTTCGTCTATGGCACACATCGCCTCGAAGACAAATCGCCGCTATTTCGTCATAGGATTGCTACAAGTACCATTATATGGAACCAGAAAGACCAACTCCAATCAATTCAATTGTTCAACAAGCACGTTAATATGCGAAATCTTTCAAGATACACACTTAGTATTTTTTTCACAAGCTCAATTGTGTGAATCTAGGTTAATCAAGCAGCAAGATTTACTGATTTTCGCCTTTTATTTCCTGAGATCTCATCAATTTGCTTGCCGACTATTCGGATGTGCTAGTCTCGGTTACAATAAGTCGAGATTTGGCTTCCTAATATAGGCAAGGCATACTTCACCCAGAGTTCAGACCGATGGTGATGAAATTAAAGTGATTGAATCATTCGTGCACAAAGTCTCACTATTGAACGCCAACAACAACACCAGCAGAAGAATCTTCGATCGAGGGAAAACGCTGATAATACAATTACTTTTCTATGAGTACGGAGAAGAAACGTTTTCCAGCAGAACGTGTTGCAAACTATCCAAGGCGATGTGTAGACAGAAACATGGAATGGCGGATGGACCATATAAATTGACGCGCAGCCAGGGCCGAGCCGAATGGAGACGTCTCCCAAGTACATCAGGCCACTCAGACCTTAGCCAAAACCGTAAGTATAGAACACGTTGTAGCCAACAAAGCCACAGATCCGTCAGTAGAAAACTGTCTGTCCTCATTGACATGCCGTACTTGCAATCATATGAACGTAGATGATAAGGTATTCCATGTATATCTTGATCCATGGACAGATCAGATAATATAGGGGCACTGATGAAGTGTAAGTAGTTCCACGATAGGTGTTAACCAAAGATGGGCTGACCAATAATGGTACACAATCATGAGATGAGTTTGTAGGTCATGTTCGAGCACTCTAACAGACCAAACTAAGCGTTGTGAACCGAAGATACTGGTATTCTCTGGTACTAAACCCGTTGGATCTTCAGCATGTGTGTTTTCGGTTCGAAGCCAGAACACAATCTAGTGTATTCTGGAAACGACAGAATGGTTGTACGGTGCAGTTCAATGTGTATTTGCAGCCTAACCAGACCCTGAAATTATTAGTAGTGAAAGCGAAGACGTTGCAGGGTTACGTGGTTTTGAAAAGTCAACCATTTTGTTTACTTCCAAGAGAGTTTGGAAATGTTGATCTTGTGACAGAAACAAATCACTCCTCTACCAACTGTCTTGATTAACAATTTCACATGAGACATCCATATGTACCGTTAAACGGGATATATTTGATACTGCAGATTAGTGGGGGACCCGCAATCAAAGGGGCCATTTTTGTTATTAAAGTAAGAGAATATCATATAACGTTAAACGCTTAGTGGTTTGCAATGCCCTCCCGACTTAACATAGTTCATTAAGTTTTGTTCGAAACACCTACTTATCTATATTCCAGAAAACGACTGATTTGTGTTGAATTCAATGTCGAAACATAAGAGTCAATCAATATCTATTCAGATATATAATTTTCTACAAATGCTTATAGACTTATAATAGTGCTTATCACGCGTGTTTCCACATAGTACACTTTTGTTGGTGATATTTTCTATAAGTTATGTAATATAGAGCATGTTCTTTATTAACAATATCAAATACAGTTCCAATTGCAATGACGTCAAACTGTAGTTCGGTTGTAGACTTTCGATAACATAAAAAATAGGTGCATTCTAAAGAAACGCTAAACATAAATACAATCTTTAAAACTGCAATCCGTAACTAAGGTACTAATATTGCAATTTTAGAAATAAATTTCCGTTCTACGGTTAAACAGAAAGCTACCACAGTAGTCACTTTACTGATTTTCACGAGGCATCATCAATCGACTGCGCTGATACCTTGGAAACCGTGGCAATGACTATTGTTTTTTTTTTGTAGTTTTTCAAAGCTTTGGACTCTACTAGCATACTTTGATTAGATGGTTCCGTTCAAGGATACAATGATTTTCAAGCTTGCGGTAGAACTTTGACAGCAGCGGTAGAACTCGGCGGCTACCGCAGAACGGTAAATTTTCAAAATAACCGCATTACTTTTTTTTAAATGTACTAATACTTGTTTTGAAAATATTAAATCAAAAACTTTAAAACAGGCCTGCCCAACCTTTCTGGCTCTTTTTCAACATAAATGGTTAGTGCGTTCGCAAAAATAGACCGATATGAACAAAATTAGTCTCAAATGAAAGCTTGGTAGTATATTTATCTAATCCATGCTGGTAATTTAAAATTTATATCGAGCTTTTTGCTACCGATGCAATCAAGTCCAAGAAATGATCCGGCCCGCGGGCCGGACTGATTTTTACCTTTGCTTGCATCGCTAGCGAAGAGTTTGATATAAATTTAAATTTTTCAGCATGGACTAGACAGATATACTACAAAGCTTTCATTTGAGACTAATTTTGTTCATATTGGTCTATACTTGCGAACGCATCAACCATTTATGTCGAAAAGAGCCAAAACGGTTGGACAGGCCTGCTTTAAAACATAATGCAGGAAAAATCAGGTTCGAAACTATCAAAGAAAATTCAAAACCTACAATCATAAACAACGAATTAAACGAATTAAAATCATCTAGCTCAATGCGACGCTCAAACATGCTTCTTATGATAATAATGGTAATTAATTTAGGTTAAGAACAATAATTCATTTTGCAGCGTTTTGATTTTTTTTTGTTAAAAAGTTAGTCTATGGTCATCTCAATTCTCTAAGTAATAATATATACATTATATGTTCGATGTGTAATATTTGATAACTCATAGCAGTTTTCACTGTAACCAAATATCTTGTCGTAACTAATATTTTTTTCAGAGCTTACCACGAGACATCCGTGTCACTCGCCGTAACGTGTTTTGGTTTTTCTTGAAGTGATTCATTGCAGCGTGCTTTTGAAGAGATTGCATCGGCCTCACGATTTGTTCAATTGCTATACTATCGCACTTTCTGATAAATTTGTTACTATTTTGGTCAGTTTCCATTAATCTGTATACTGTTTCACTCGTAAGTTTTCCGATCAGACAATAAGTAGACGTTTGCATGTGTCGATGCATTATTTTAAAATAACAAATCACAATAATATATTTAACAAAAGCAAACGAACTCGCACTAATAAGATTGTTGCACTTTGTTGCAGATAAATATCACAGCAGTTGAACCAAAAAAATTACACATTCATTCACTACTAGCTTAACATTGACCACTATGTTTCACATAGCTAGTTTCCAACCGATGATTAATATCCTCGTGATATGAGACGCCATTAGAGGACTTTCACACGCTGACCTGCACTCGGTGACAAGCGGATTAAGACTAAACCAATTCGCACCATCAACCACTAATATGTTATTGGTGTATAACTTCTTACGATAGGTAGTCTACACCAGTGTATCTTCAGTTCAACGAATTTTCATTCTCGTACTATCCACCATACGTTGGTTCGATTTTTCATACAACGTAATGCTTCAAACGATTAACTTTTTTATTGATGTGTGTATCTTGTTCTTCCTTAACAGTTAATGATTGTTAGAATATTTGCACCATGTTCTTTTATGTCCCATCCACTGGATACCAACACAACACTCCCCACTATGAAACAGCCATGCGGTGGAAAAGTTAAAGCTACTAACATGTGTATAAGAGAGAAGCGCGAGTAAAGAAGGATGAATTTACTCTGCAGATCTGTACAGTAGGCCATGCCGGTGTTGATTCATGATTGATCAAGTAATGTCCAGCAGAACGTTTTATATGTGTTGCCACAGTGTCGCCGATGGGATAATATGATCAAAAAAATCATGATCAATCAAATATACTACAAATGTGTTTGAAAATAATATCGGCGTTATTCGTTTAAGAAACCACTTTAATCCGTTAAAAAAATATTTGGTGCAAAATACTGTTCTAACCGTTAATTTTTTTTTGTTTTCTATTAGGTTTTACGATACTACCAGAAATAAAGTACTGGCCTAAATTATATAGGCATAAACGATGGTATCGGATAAAGGTAGATTATTTTCTTTCATTTAAGTAAAACAAAATCCGTTAGTTTTCATTTCGACGATTAATGATTATTAAACAAAAATAAATAGCTTCTTGCATGACATCAAACTTAATGAAAGTATGTCAATTTAATTCTAGTTTTTTTTTCTGCATCCATCTAGCCAAAATTATAGGAACTCCTTACGGATTTTTGTTGTTATGCCTTAATACCTGGAAATACATATTGACATCACAAGCCTTCAATATTCTGTTAATGTGGTTTGGCGTCGAACTCACTAGTTTTTGCATTGTTTTTTTTTATATATTTTGTCTAGATATCCATGATGCGTGTCCTCGAGTTCTATGATGATTCTGTAGCCAATGTTTGATAGCCTTCCAAACATATTCAGTAGGGTTGAGGTCTGGGCTAGTATGCGCCCAGTCTAGAACCTAAAATTTATGGTGTTGAAACCATCGCATCGACTTTTTCGCCTTATATCTTGTTGAACCACTCATTGCACGAAAGGCCCAACTACCGTGTGGTATCGGAATCTAGCTTGACCCTTATGTTTCTGTCATAATGAAAAGAAACACCAGCAGTTTTGGGTATTTCCTGTTGAGTTTTATCTTCTCTGAGCAGACCGCGCTTCGCGTTGCAGGCTCCACAGATATAGGACCCATCTTTTATCGTCCAGTGAAGTAGATTACAAACAGAAAATGCTTGAACACTATAGTAACATATTTGTCAACATTTCGTACACATAATAAATATCTAACTATAGACTGTACATTAAAAATATAATAATATTTACATTCCACCAGATATGAGTGAACAAAATCGTTTAAAGGGATCAACTACGTCCCATTTTAACCGTATAAAACGGTTTGACCCGACAAAAATTGTGACCAAATTTGAATATTTCTGCTTCATGTCGTTAATATTTTTATTTTATATTTTTCAAAGAAGTACAAAGATGCCAGTTTGGTGTCGATTACAGTTTAAAGATCGCATTGGACCGATAATTTTGCATGTACAGTCGAAACTTGTTATAGCGACATCGTAAGGGATCATCATTATAAAAAAAACTGAGAAAAAAGACGGTAAATTCAATCTTTTCCCGCTTGGAATTCAGTTCAGTTCATTGCAAAATATGAATAAATAATCATAAGCCTATTTTGGAAAATGGTTCATTATAATTGTATATTAAATAACAGAGATAAAATGAAATGATTGAAAAAAACTTAAACAAATTATATTTAACCATTTTTTGTTTGTTTTCAGTACTGACAATAAATCCTCAAAAGTTTTTAAAGATACAGATTTAATGGCGCTTCTCTTTCTTATATTCATTTGTTAACAAAAATCAAATGTAACAGCTTTCCCGGGAAGCTAACAAGATTGATTAAAGCAACGATGGACGGTGTGCAAAACTACGTGAAGATCTATGGCGAACACTCCGGTTCGTACGACTAGGTGGGTGGACTTTCGTGCTGGCTGTTCAACATTGCGCTTGAAGGTGTCATGCGGAGAGTCGGACCTAACATTCGACTCACGATTTTCACGAGATCCGGACAATTGTCCGGACTAATTAGTCTGCCTCGCGTTCCACATGGATATCATCGGGAGAACATTTGAAACGGTGGCAGATTTGTTCACCCGCCTGTAACGCGGAAGCAACAAGAGTGAATGCGTAAACTAATGAAATGTAAATTTTTCAACTTTCAAACATGGTTTCAAACGATTTTTATGATTATGCATGACACTATCCAAGATTCATGTCTCTCGCATGAGTTCTGCAAATGATATGCAAGGAAAATGCACTTTTATTAAAAACTAGTTGACCCGACCATCCTTGTTTTACCCCGAAGTAGGCTGCCTGATAATGTGAAACAAAATTCTACTAAAAAAGTGTCAGTTTCCTACCCCTGTTTTTCTTTATTTTCCCGTGAAGTCGAAGTTTTGTACGCAATAACACGTACTTACACAAGAACCTAACTGAAAGAATCAGGTAAATCCATTGACTCGTTCTCAAGTTTTTTCGTGAGACCATTCCACTCACTGAGTTAACTTAAAAAGTAGAAGATGTGTAAGCATTTGGCCTCAATAATCGGCTTCAAAGGTAATGATTTTAGTATGTCATGAATTTTTCAATATAACCGATCATTTTTAACATGGGACATCAACGTTATTTCACATTAACTGAACAAAAAAAAGTGAAATAAAACATTGTTTCAAACATTCTTAGAACTTTAAAAAAAAACAAAGTACAGATAAAGTTAGGTTGTGAAACTTGTAATATTTGTACATTCAGATATTTTTTTTTAATTATCAAAAAAAAAAGATCAATGTGACCTCAGATTACTGAATGGCCAAACTGTGTTTTATGGAGAATATTAAAATCAGATGGAATACCTTGTACCTTTTAATTCCGCTACGGATCCACTACGGATGAGTGGATACGAGTAACTGACACTGAAGAAGACTGCAAGTGGTAGTCGAAATACGCGTATCTGTGAAAGATAAGCATTTAGGGGCGGAATTAAAAGCTACAAGGTAGGGGGGCATGGGGCAAGAGCGACACCCGGGGCAATAGTGCCACCTCTAATTTCACGTAGTTCTAATCAATTTTTTGATCTTAAACTCAGGATGAGAATAAATTGAGTACTAATTGAGGGTTGTGTAAATATTACAGTTAGAAATGTTCAGTACAAAAAAATAGAAAAATGTCTTTAACTCACCAACGCGAAAAATGCGAAATATTATAAGAATGTAAGACTGGAAAACAAGGTTTGACTCCCAATAAATACAAAACATATTGATTTTTCCGCACATTATTGATGATTTTCTATTGTTTAATATAGCTGTGAGGAAATTTTTTTGAAAAAGTTCTTTTGACATTAAGTTTTACATATATAAAAACAGTATGTCTTATGGGGCAAGAGGGACACCGCAATTTTCTCATATAAAATCAAATGAACTTTTATTTTTCTTGTTTAATATTGCATTAAATCAATGTTTCCCACTAAATAAAATCAAAATAAACCATTTTGGACACTCAAAATGGTTTCTGAAAATTTTTACTATTATTGTTACAGTCAAATAAAATGAGAACTAAATTAATTTCGTAAAATTACTTTTCAACTATAAGTCAACTTTTATCACTCAGTTTTTATCTTTACTTATTCTAGAATTTATCGTTTAGGCGGGGAAATAATAATATACAAAATTTGTGGCATTTTGCTCTGGTGGTCTTCTTGCCCCATACGAGTGGCACTCTTGCCCCGTGCCTCGTTTTTTAAAAATCTCAAATCATCATGTGTTTCTTATATTTTTGAAATCTATCGATAACATCATTTAGAACAAGAGGTGAGCTTGCCCCTACACTGGAATAATCTTCAAATATTGTGCTAATCAACCATGATTTGAACCTATATATCTTAAGGTGTCCTTCTTGCCCCCAGCCCCCCTACTCCATCTACTTTTAATATTCTCTATTGAGATTCTGCTCAGATGATTCAAATACATTAATAAGTGTGTTTATGTTTGGATATTGATTTCAATGTTAATCGATCATTTATGGAATATGAATATTTTAAACCAAACCGAATGAATCACATAAAGTGCAAAGGACGTTACATGTCAATGGTTGCTCGTGTACATACATGTTTCATGTCACCAACACTACTTAAAGAGTGCTGGTGGAAAATAAAACAAAGATCAGCAAAATAAGATGTTCCCAGCAAAATCAAACGGCAATATTTTCCACCAGCAAATTTGTGCATGTTCGTGACACCGCTCGGCGAGAGCTCAATGGTTGCTACTCCGTGATTGATCGGAACTGGTAAAAATTGCGCTTGACCAAAATGAATAAGGGATGGGACTTTTCGCTTATTCTCGAAGGCGCCGGCCAAGTCTTAACAGTCAGTAGGGATGAGGAAGGAATGTTAGGGTGTAATGATTGTTGCTTTTAGAGACCTCCACAACTACCACGGGAAGGGTGTTTATAAGTGAGGTGAGAGAAAGATCTAGGAGTCATCTTTAGTAGGTGATGCGATCTATGGATAAAGAGGAAAAATACGACTTTACCTAATAATTATTTTTGCATTTTGTCTCGTGGTGAATAGATATTTAGGAAAATACGTCGACAATCGAAATGTCGAACTATTCGAAAAATTATTTTTAGTAATGACAAGGAAAGAAAGCTACGTATAATAAAAGATTGTGCTACTTTTCCCCGAATGTCGTTTCTTCGAATGTCATTTCCTCGAATACCAGTTCCCAGAATGACCCGTTCCCCCGAAAGCCATTTCTCCGAATGACCCGTTTTCCCGAAAAGTGATTAAACTTCATCGCTGCAAACATTCTGTTGCAGGAGCTTCTTACTAAAAGTACATTTTCTGTTGACAGATAGCAAACGTGGTTATGTAATTGTTTTCGTTGCAGTTTAACGAAAACTCGGTAAAATTTATTGGATTTTCACACTTTCTCGGTAATCTGTAATTTTAAAATAAAAAAGATGTTACCGAAGAGCCAGTACTTTTATTAAGAAAAGCTGGAATCTCAGTACTTCTTATGATTTACTGATCAAAGACCGTAAAATAATATACCGAACAACGTCGTCGTTTTTAAGTGTGTAAGCATTGTACATCGACGAAAAGTAGTGATCAATTTGTCCCGGCTTACAGTACCCGCATTATCAAAAATACTCCGCTTCACGATTTGCATGTTTGTGTCTCAAAACATTGAAGAACAGATAAAGGACAGCAGTCTTCGACAAAGTTGACCAATAATGGCTATTGATTGTTTTATTTTATTTTTTTTTTTCAACTTATTTGTAATGAGTTTTATTTTCTCTCTAGCATAATATGATAAATATAAATTAAATGAATAAGAACAAAAGCCGTGATGTAATATAAATGCGCAAGAAACGGGGGTAGTATATACTTTCTCACTGATATAACGTACAGTCTACTCTCCCTTACTCGATATTCCGTATCTCGATATCGATTTAGAGAACCATAGTAAAAGTTGGTTTTCATAGCTACCTCGATGGTCTCTTGAATCGCATTAGCACTGGTTTTGTGTTATGTAACTCGATACCTCCCTAACTCGATGGTCACTTCAATATCTATTTATGGAGAGTTGACTGTATTTTTTTCTGTTATAATACAATTTGTTGCTTTGAAATGGAAAATAAACGTCAAACCGTATTTTTACTTAGTCTTTTTGCGGAAGTGTAGAAGTAATTTTCAAAATAATATTTTTCATCAAACACACTGTGTATGCACTTGCCTCAACCCATGCGAGCGAACTCACGGTTTCAACGACAAGTGTATGAACATAATCGTGACACATACTCTCTTTTCCTCATTCACGCGGTTCGTTTCATTGATGCCGCTATTGGAATTGTATGACGACTCACAGTTCATTGATAAAATAAAACGTAAGTTACGCTAATGCTCCTACATTCATTCGATGATAATGCAAGGGCTGATGTTTTCTTTTAGCACAAACGATTTACCTAATGATGAGTAAAGGTGCTGCAGTTGCTGTTATCTTTATTCTCATTGATAAAATCACAGCTACGAACAATCCATCCTGGAACACTACTCCATCGTTTATCTTGCACTTTCAGATTCATCCTATTTGGATTCAACCCACCGTTTGCTTCGGATCGTGCAATTCTAGTAAGGGTGCGTTTATTAGTAGCGTAAAACAATTTTGACGGTTTTTCCTCCGTTGCCCCATACTAGGATTATTATAGGTATTCAAAAACATTTGATCATGGGCCAGTCATCTTTCCTATAGGCGAATTCCGGCGCGTATTTTTTTTTTTTTTGAAGAAAGAAAATTTTCTTGCTGATGAGTAATGGCGAAAATTTCTTCTCTTCGAAGAAATTGTTCGCCAGATTTTATCCTGAGAGAGAGGAGACAGCTTAATGACAGTTGACATGTTTTCTTGCCTTCTTTGGCTTTTTTATGTAATTCTTGGGTTGTGCACAACGGTCAGATGAACTTATTTTGGTCAAAATCACATTCACTTTATCTTGTTCACAATAAAAAAGGATATGAAGATACAAAAAATCAAATTAGTTTGGCAACACGCAACTATATTTAGGTATTCAACTTTTTAAAACGTGAAATCATCGAAAATCACCTAGAAATTTTGATGACGTTTACTTGAATTTTGACGGTTTATCACGCTTTGTCCTTCGAATATGCCGGTTTTCCAGTGACAGTTGGTGACAGGTTCCGTTGACTTTTGGGAGCTCACAATCTAAGCCAGCTGTCTCCTCTTTCTCAGATTTTACCTACTGACAACCTTATTGTTTCTACGGACCTTTTCATGGGTGATCTTGTTTAAAATGTAATGTGTGATCGACAAGGGTCCTGCAAGCTTGTCAACCACATATATATAAACTTTGGCCAACATGATTTTGACATTTTTGGGAATCTGACACTTTTGGGAAATCTGACAGTTGTGGGTTGTCCACGTTAACTTATAACTACTTATTAACGTGGGTTTAAGCTGGGTAAGGCGCATAATGACGGAATTGATTTTAGTGTGCTGTTGCTAAGAACTTACACGATTCCTAGAAATACGCAAGTAAACGTGCAACTTTTTGCTGAAGAAACTACTATTCTATCACTTATGGTCGCAGAGTTATCAGCATTTTGCTTTGAAAAAATGATTGTTTTCAAATGCCAATATCTCTGAAAGGCAGAAATGGATCCTTTATCTTTTGTCGCCATTAGAAAGATAATCTTAATAGTTCTAAAAGTGTTTGATACAAAGAATTCATAAAAAAAGTCAACGCTTCAGGATATATTCACCACAAACCCAAATGTATATGTCAAAGAAAGCAAAAAAGAGTTATTTGCTAGAACAATTGAAATAACTGTAAGTAAAATAATTAGAATTATATATACATATCTTGATACATATACAGTCACCTCTCCTCTGATATCGAAGGGACTATCGAGATAGGGAGAGATCGAGACAAAGAACAAATTTTTAATGAATAATAGATTGAAAACCACTCCGTTGCCAAGAAAATAATAAACAATCAGACGTCATTTCACGTTCTAAATTTGTTTTGAATCCCAAAAAATGATCTAGTAGCCAACGAGGAGCCTTCCTTAGCCGAGCGGTTAGAGTCCGCGGCTACAGAGCAAAGCCATGCTGAAGGTGTCTGGGTTCGATTCCCGGTCGGTCCAGGATCTTTCTGTTATGGAAATTTGCTTGACTTCCCTGGGCGTCGAGTATAATCGTGCCTGCCACACGATATATAAATGCGAAAATGGCAACTTTGGCAAAGAAAGCTCTCAGTTAATAACTGTGGAACTGCTCATAAGAACACTAAGCTGAGTAGCAGGCTCTGTCCCAGTGTGGACGGTAATGGCAAGTAGAAGAAGAAGAATAAGAAAAAGCCAACGATAATCGTCATATCGACATATGGAAAGAAAATTGGGAACAAAAAATCAACAGGAACACATCGAGATATGGAGATATCGAGATAAGGAGGATATCGAGATATGGAGAGAGAAAATGTTTGCCAGAACGAAGGGGAGCGAAGAAATCATCGACATAAGGAGAGATATCGAGATATAGACCATCGAGAAGTGGAGAGTTGACTGTATGAATATCAAATCGATCACAGAAAGCGGAATCTAAGGAATTGAAAGAAGGAAAATTATATACTGAAGCAGTTAAAGTGTTCCATGTCCTCCTTGTATGGCGAAATGCGTCTAACGATTTATTTCTCAAATTGAGAACTATTTTCGAAAAATATTTGGTGCCGGTTGTGCTTGATGATGATGGCTATCACGCCTACCAAATAAAAAACAGATTTTTTCAGGTCCACCCTAACTTATTTTTTTTAATCATAACTCGCAAACTATAAGAGATAGAAATTATGCTTCTTCGGCAAGTTACTCAAAATCGGTTGCTCTAAAACTTTGCAAAACATTGTAAATGCGTCAGCAAAAAAGTTTATATACTGATCTCGTAAAACCATACCTAAACCACCCTAATTTCACATCACTTATTAAAAATGACGGAAACTTGGAGAAATTTTTCCCGAACACACCATACATCTAAAATTGACGGTTTAGGCGCTAACATTTCCTAGATATGGCTTTGGGACCAATGTGAATTGTGATCGAATGTCGAATGTGCACTCCTACTCGTATATGTATTTCCGTTTGTGTCGCAACCAGTACAACATAATCAGGATCTTACTGGCACCAATCCTGATCAAGGGTGAGGGCGGCTGTCAACTGGGAGTGGAATTGTAAAGCCGCCAACCTAAGTCCAGAACCAGTTTTAAGGCTTAACGCGGAAAAGTAAAAATTGTTATTCGCAAAATTATAGGTAATCAATGCGCGTAAAATAAATTGTTTGCAAGCAGTTATTTGCTACGTGCTACTGCAGTGCATTGTTGGCAATTTAATCAGAAAATTCTGCCAAATTCCCAAAATAGATGTTTTCGAGAAAATTGATTACGCCTTCACCATTGTTTGGTCGTTATTTTGTATGGTTGTTTACATTTTAGAACCAGCTACACGTTGGGGGTAGCAATAAACAGCCGCCAGTACCTCCCTTGATCCTGATGTGCTGGTTTGCGTTTCTATTACTTTGGGGCCAGGGTGCTTTGGTACCTTAAGCGGTACCGATACCTACTGGTCGTTTTGGCAGAGTTGCATCCGGATTTGTGTAGTTTTTATGGAAGTTCATCAGTGCCGCATCACACATTGAGCAACTCCACAACTCACAGAGTCATTGTGAGGGGTTCATTGGCCCTGAAACCAGTGTTGCATTTGAACGCGTTCTGTTTTGCGTTCCAGTTCAAATTTTTGAACGAGGGATCAAGTAGGCTTGAACATTGATCAGTTCAAAATTTTGAACCCAAGGGAGCCGAAAAATGAACGCGAAAGGAAAATTCCTTCAATGGGCAGATTTAAAACATGTTTAAAAGTAGAACGACTTGCAACAGATATCAAGGCACACTTAAGGTGAAACAGTTAGGAATCAATTTCTGAGATTGCACTAAAACTTCAAAGGCACAAATCTCGCGAAGGAAGCATCCAACATCAGTGAACTCTTTATTTTGGCTTTGTGCACTAGCAGAAAGCTTAAAATAGGAAGATCAGAAATGTTTGTCAACTATTTCTCCAGTTTAGTGCCCTTGAAAACGTGAGTAGGGGCACAAGGCGGCCATTGTGACGGCCATCTTTGTATTCCAAGATGTTTCACCTTAAGGTTCCATACATTGTGCGTGATATGAATTCAATGTTGTTTAAAGTAGTGTTTTAAGGTTTTGTGCTTCGCTGTGCATTTTAAAGTGAACGGGCCGTTCGTGAGCAGCGTTC
The DNA here is from genome assembly GCF_002204515.2 of Aedes aegypti. Lineage (NCBI taxonomy): Eukaryota > Metazoa > Arthropoda > Insecta > Diptera > Culicidae > Aedes > Aedes aegypti. Next base: position 23,738 of record NW_018736013.1, read on the forward strand.
GAATCTTGCACGCAAGTTCACTGTTTGCTGTGTTCTCGTTCAAAATTAGAACACGTCCAGTTCACTTTTGGCTCGCGTTCAGTTTGAAATGCATCACTGCCTGAAACTTTTGTCCCTGCTGCTCTCTATTTCTTTCTTATCTTAGAAGTTTTTGAAATGGTCATCAACTCCTTATCACGGACTACATAATTCATTAAATCGATTGTTATTGTTTTTTTTAATAATCGAAAATAACTTCAACAGTGCTCTTTAACTTTACTGCATTTGTACTAACATGCAACATTGTTGCA
>NW_018736014.1:0-31527 GCF_002204515.2 Aedes aegypti
TGTAATGTTTTTACCTGATTATGCTGTCAAATTTTTACCTAATTATGTTCACCTAATTATGAAAGAATTCTTATGAGTATGCGTCTACTTTTTCTTTAAAATTTTAAGACTGATGGACTTAGGCTAACTCCTAGTTTTGTCGATTCACATTTATAAAATAAAGAGAGTCAAAATAATCCGTTCGTGATATCTTGAAATTTTTGGATCAGATTTTTTGAACGAATGAGCCATACATAAAATTTTTGCAAAAGGCATGGAGAAAGCGTTTCAGATATAACATATCAGTCAATATTATTCAATTAAAAAGAAATTTGATTTCATGAATTCCAAATGTAATATTGCATTGTATTCTTTTAGAAGAAAAAGAATATCTGGAAATGAATTTCTATGCATACTTACAAAAAATGTTTGAGCTGGAATATCCAATAACTGTTAAAATTCTAATTATTCATCGATTGCTTACCCTCTTGGCGAGATAGATGCGCATCAACTTATGACGTACAAACCTATTTTCCATCTGTTGCTAGAATATTCAACAAACATGAACTCAAAAACTTTTTGTCTTCAACGGTATTTTTTTATCGATACGAATACTCATTGATATGTGGATAATTGTCCTGAAACGGTTCGAAATGAGTCCTAATTGAGTTATAACAATTTTTTAATCAATATCAAAGTATGAGCAGATCATTTAGGGTAAAAAATAATTTTGGCCATGATTTACCCAAATTACTCTTGTGTGTGATGGTGTAATTCTTCGCTGAGAAAAAAAATGCAACTCTTTTGATTTTTCATGCAAAATGACCAACTTTGATAAACTATATCTCAATTATTTATGGACTGATTTGAATGAAATTTTAACAGAATATCAGACATAACTTAAATTTTAACATATGTTTTTGAGTGATTTTTCCAATCACACGTTGAAAAGCAGTAACGGTTTGACTAAAGTGTTTTTTTTTGACGATTTTTTATGATTGACATATCTAAACATATTGAAGGAATAGCTTCATGGTATCTTCAGAAAAGTTGTAGATTTTGACGAGATGAATAAGTTTGCTGAAGACAGTTTTTGTGTAAGGCTATCAGATTTTAAGATAAAAAGTTTTGAATTTTTCGTCGAAAATTATAGTTTAGTCAAACCGTTATTACTTATAAACTTGTGATTGGAAAAATTATTCAGAAATATATGTTAAAATTCAAGTTACATCTGATGTTCTGTGAATGTTTCATTCGAAAATATTTCCATAAATAACTGAGATCTAACCTACCAAAGTTGGTCATATTGTATGGAAAATCGAAAAAATTGCAAATGCATGTGAATAAGTTGGGGCCTTCCTTAGCCGAGTGGTTTGGTTAGAGTCCGCGGCTACAAAGCAAAGCCATGCTGAAGGTGTCTGGGTTCGATCCCCGGTCAGTCCAGGATCTTTTCGTAATGGAAATTTTCTTGACTTCCCTGGGCATAGAGTATAATCGTACCTGCCACACGATATACGAATGCAAAAATGGAAACTTTGGCAAAGAAAGCTCTCAGTTGCACAACAGCAACAGGGTGGCGGATCACAGGGATTTAGTTGAAATCTGGAAACGTAGCTCAATCTTGAAATCTTGAGCGATTTCACAAACCAGATTCTGGATTAACAGCTCAGCAGGCTTCTAGCAGCGAGGTACTTCTCGCTAAGCAAGTTCGGAGGAGCTCTTACCAGCTCGAAAGCGGAAATGGAATGAAACTGAATCCAAAGAAGGCAGCATGTTTTATAACCTTGGAATAGCAGATGATGCTCCTCCCTTTTGTGCTCTTCGCTTTCTGATCGACCAATCTGGGAAATGGGTATGTGCCAATAATGTGTTTTGCTTGGAATTACTTGAAAATTGCGGAGAATACTAATACAGGAGAAATTGGTCGAACATGAATTGTTGGAATGATTGGCATTCCCTAAATATTCAATACGAGCTATTGAAAATTAATAGTTTTCTTTATTATGACGGTAAATTTATGATCCTTGGGTGCCAAAATTATTACAATTGTTCAACGAGAATGTCTTTTCAAAAGCATTCTAAATATGTCGCAATTTTGTCACATGGGATAATTTTCCTAATCAAAGTGTTCCCATAAAATATGGAACATAAAAGGCGCTGTTGGAAAAGCCACTCTATTTTGCAATCGTTGTGAAATGTTGAGCACTCACCCCGACGGCACTGCAGCAGCGTCCGCGAGTACAATCTCATATGGTTGAGTCATAAATTATTCACGACAAATGAAATTTTGTATGAGGCCGTGAAATTGATTTAGGAATACTAGAAGTTATAAATAAAGTCGGAAATATTTCTCTTTCAACTCTTTTCCACAAATTTGATGGCTCTAAAAAGAACCGATGGCTTTGTTAGCTTCGATGTTGTTACGGATAAATAACACTGCTCGGACCAGCAAAACTCAGGGGGCTTCTGGTATTTGCTCCTAACGGGATTGCTTCTTGACCACCAATGATGGTTTCATCACGAGTCGAAATTTTGAAGCGCGGGTCAACAGCTCCTCGGCCGATGAAATTTGCGGCGGCGATGACGATGGCTGGGTGAACGCAAACAAGCGGTGAACCACAAAGCGAGAATGACTCGCCCGACCGTGTTCACAGTTCGACCGCAATTTCTCCTGTGGACTGCTTCCTCTTCTTCTTCTAGGCGGCAGCGGTGATGGCTTTAGCTTCGAACGGCATCTTCTCTCGCTCGCTCGACAGTTTGATTTGAGCGAAGCAAGACAAACGGGGGCGTCCCTCGCTATCGATGTCTGTGCCTGAGAAGCACGCCCGGTCAGAACAAGCCGATCTGTCGCCTGCTGAGATGCGAGCCAATCGGAGAGTGAAAAGCAAATGACGTCAAATTTTCTCTAGCCACCCCCTTATAGATTTGCTTGAAATCAACGTTCTCTTTTAAAACAGTTATTAAACTATTTGGACAGGTATGTGGGACTCAGTAAGTAAACGACATGAAGCTTTGATGTCATATCTTTCGATTGAGATGCTAATCAAGAAATTTCGTTAAGCCAGCGAAAAGTTATAAACGTTTAAAATATTTCATGCCAACGTAACGCTCTTGGTTTTGAAATTCCAATTTCACTCCTGTATAGAGAAGAGAGAGACGTACTTCTACGTCAAAAAACTGCAACTCTTTTGATTTTTCATGCAAAATAACCAACTTTGATAAACCATATCTCAGTTATTTATGAACCGATTTGAATGAAATTTTCACAGAATATCAGAAATAACTTAAATTTTAACATATATTTTTGAGTGATTTTTCCAATCACACGTTGAAAAGCAGTAACGGTTTGACTAAAGTGAATTTTTCGACGATTTTTTATAATTGACATAACTAAACAGCAAAGTTGTAGATTTTGACGAGATGAATAAGTTTGCTGAATACAGTTTTTGTGTAAGGCTATCAGAATTTAAGATAAAAAGTTTTGAATTTTTCGTCGAAAATTACAGTTTAGTCAAACCGTTATTACTTAAAAACTTGTAATTGGAAAAATTATTCAAAAATATATGTTAAAACTCAAGTTACATCTGATATTCTGTGAATGTTTCATTCGACAATATTTCCATAAATAACTGAGATCTAACTTACCAAAGTTGGTCATTTTGTATGGAAAATCGAAAAAGTTGCAAATGCATGTGAATAAGTTGGGGCCTTCCTTAGCCGAGTGGTTTGGTTAGAGTCCGCGGCTACAAAGCAAAGCCATGCTGAAAATGTTTGGATTCGATTCCCGGTCGGTCCAGGATCTTTTCGTAATGGAAATTTTCTTGAATTCCCTGGGCATAGAGTATAATCGTACCTGCCACACGATATACACATGCAAAAATGGAAACTTTGGCAAAGAAAGCTCTCAGTTAATAACTGTGGAAGTATCATAAGAACATTAAGCTGAGAAGCAGGCTCTGTCCCAGTGAGGACGTTAATGCCAAGAAGAAAAAGAAGAAGAAGAATAAGAAGATGTGAATAAGTTCTCAGTTTATTCGACAAACCAGCTAAATATTTCATGGGTGCACAACAGCAACAGGGTAGCGGATCACAGGGATTTAGTTGAAATCTGGAAACGTAGCTCAATAGTGAGCAAGTTCGGAGGAGCTCTTACCAGCTCGAAAGCGGAAATGGAATGAAACTGAATCCAACGAAGGCAGCATGTTTTATAACCTTGGAATAGCAGATGATGCTCCTCCCTTTTGTGCTCTTTCTGATCGACCAGTCTGGGAAATGGGTATGTGCCAATAATGTGTTGGGCTTGGAATTACTTGAAAATTGTGGAGAATACTAATACGTGAGAAATTGGTCAAACATGAATTGTTGGAATGATTGGCATTTCCTAAATATTCAATACGAGCTATTGATAATCAATAGTTTTCTTTATTATGATGGTAAATTTCTGATTCATGGGTGCCAAAATTATTACAATTGTTCAATGAGAATGTCTTTTCAAAAGCATTCTAAACATGTCGCAATTTTGTTACATGGGATAATTTTCCTAATCAAAGTGTTCCCATAAAATATGGAACATAAAAGGCGCTGTTGGAAAAGCCACTCTATTTTATAATCGTTGAGCACTCACCCCGACGGCACTGCAGCAGCGTCCGCGAGTACAATCTCAAATGGTTGAGTCATAAATTATTCATGACAAATGAAATTTTGTATGAAGCCGTGAAATTGATTTACGAATATTAGAAGTTATAAATAAAGTCGGAAATATTTCTCTTTTAACTCTTTTCCACAAATTTGATGGCTCTGAAAAGAACCGATGGCTTTGTAAGCTTCGATGTTGTTACGGATAAATAACACTGCTCGGACCAGCAAAACTCAGGGGGCTTCTGGTATTTGCCCCTAACGGGATTGCTTCTTGACCACCAATGATGATTTCATCACGAGTCGAAATTTTGAAGCGCGGGTCAACAGCTCCTCGGCCGATGAAATTTGCGGCGGCGATGACGATGGCTGGGTGAACGCAAACAAGCGGTGAACCATAAAGCGAGAATGACTCACCCGACCGTGTTCACAGTTCGACCGCAAATTTTCCTGTGGACTGCTTGCTCTTCTTCTTCTTTTTCTTCTTGGCGGCGGCAGCGGTGATGACTTTGGCTTCGGACGACATCTTCTCTCGCTCGCTCGACAGTTTGATTTGAGCGAAGCAAGACAAACGGGGGCGTCCTTCGCTATCGATGTCTGTGCCTGAGAAGCACGCCCGGTCAGAGCAAGCCGATCTGTCGCCTGCTGAGATGCGAGCCAATCGGAGAGTGAAAAGCAAATGACGTCAAATTTTCTCTAGCCACCCCTATTTATAGATTTGCTTGAAATCAACATTCTATTTTAAAACAGTTATTAAACTATTTAAACAGGTATGTGGGATTCAGTAAGTAAACGACATGAAGCTTTGATGTCTTATCTTTCGATTGAGGTGCTAATCAAGAAATTTCGTTAAGCCAGCGAAAAGTTATAAACGTTTAAAATATTTCATGCCAGCGTAACGCTCTCGGTTTTGAAATTCCAATTTCACTCCTGTATAGAGGAGAAAGACGTACTTCTACGTCAAAAAAGGAAAAGATGAAGCGGTCGTCGTACCAGCAAGCGAAGGTACATACGCCGAAGTCTTGCGGGCCATGAGAACAGACCTGCAACTCAAGGAGTTTGGTGCTGACGTGCAAAAAATCAGACGCACCCTAGCAGGGGACATGATTATCGAGCTGAAAAAAAACTCGATGAACAGAAGTTCAGCATATAAAGAGCTTTCGGAGAGAGTAATGGGCGAGAAGGTGAAGGTGACAGCCATGAGTCCTGCACTGATACTCCAATGCAAAGATTTGGACGAAATCACCACCGAAGACGAGGTGGCGACCACAAAAATGTCTGATCTGTGCCGATAAAAAAGTAGTAACAAGCACGCGACGGGCCACAGTGGATGTAACTCAATTAAACCTCAACCACTGTGACACAGCACAACAATTGCTGTGGCAATCCGTTACGGAATTAAAGTGTGATGTAGTTATCCTAGCAGAGCCGTATCACATACCATATGGAGACGGTAATTGGAGAGCAGGTAGAGCGAAGACAGCTGCAATATGGACGATGGGGAAGTATACTATCCAAGAGGTTGTGTTCCAGGCGAACGAAGGCTTCGTAATCGCCAAGACAAACGGAGTGTGTAGCTGCTACACACCACTAGGATGGACAATAGAGAAGTTCAACCATATGCCGGATGAACTAACTGACCAGCAAACTGATCGGAGACCACTTGTAATCACCGGCGACTTTGATGCTTGGGCGATAGAGTGGGGAAGTCGTCTTACCATCCAAAGAGGTCGAGTCTGCTCGAAGCCCTGACAAAGCTAAATGTTGACTTAGCAAACGAAGGAACCACTAGTACGTACCGTAGAGATGGACGGGAATCGATAATCGATATCACCTTTTGTAGACCAGTGCTAGCGGGAAGCATGAACTGGACACAAAATACCCAGAGCGAAAGACAACCACATGAGAGGATGTGGAAGCCGAAGCAGTTCCATAAAGAGCTTTTTGTTGAAACACTCAGAAGAGAAGATCCTATCCAGCTTTTTACGCTAGATATGCCATAACTTTTGAATCACCCCTATTTGACGGTTCTTAAATACACTATAAATTTTTATAGTTGGATCGTAGCAATCATTGTGTTGAAGTATTTTTTTCATGTTGACGAACATCAAATATATTCGTGTTTCCAGGATACCGAATCCCAAAAAAGTTTCATATTTTAAATCCTTGTTATATTTTGTTGTTTTCTCTAATGCCAGTTTTATTTATTTTAGGAGGATGAAACTGTTGCAAAATTCATAAACTGTAAAGGACTTTCAAAATACAAAATCACGTCTGAATCTGAATGTATGCCAGTGATTCCGATTAATCTACCAGAACAAACTGATTTGTTGTTGATCAATGTGTCATTGATAGTCACGATTTCATTCAATATCATGGGAGATAGGTAGACGACATAGTAAATGACAAGTTCTACGTTATTCGCAGCTGCGTAAGGTACTGGTTGCTCTACCGTTACCAATAGAGGAAAAAATTTATATGGGTTCGTGTTGGTCAAGCAAGTTTGTGGGATAGAAATACCTGTTAGAATCAGGGAGAGCTTTCTGGGCGAGCTGGTGAACCTAGCAAAAGCGTGTGGAAGTTTGTGCTCTGGGTTAAGTCATTTGACAAAGGAGGCTTAGGCTGTAACTTGGGACATGAGGACGTACACTGTGGCTTTCGACGTAGACCTTAGAAATTAGTAATTTATTCATTTATTTAATGATGCATGGGAGAATTGTCTTCCTTTACTAAGAAAGTTCATTAGTGAAAGCAGCTAGCTTTTCAAAGCACATAGTTTGTTGCGGTATCAAGCAAATATTTGTATTTATCTTAATGTATTATTTCGATACCCGATGATTGAAAATAAAGGGAAATCCTGCGGTATACAAATCGACTATCAGCTCGAAGCGTATTGTTTCTATATGAAAGTGTGCAATTTTCACTTCTGTAAATTATCCAGAATCCTAATATGATCAGCCTTTTAATAACATCGATGATTGCAAACGAATGGCCGACGAACAGTGATAGGTTGGATAATTTCAGACGTAATGTGACCATGTTGATGTAACTTTGCGTGTTAAAATCAATCCCGTCATCCAAATAATCTGAAATTTGCTCACACCAGAAGAATTGTTGTGACTCCTAATAATTGGTTGCCTAAAATTGTACAAAATAAATAAAAATTATAAGAAAATGGTTAAAAATATAAAATTTAATACGAAGATGTTGTAGATACACACATCATCAAGAGAAAATTATTGACAGTTCGATCAACAATATGAAATCATTGCCTGCTAAGACCTCGATAAAAAACAATAGGCAAGAAATGTCAAAATTAAATCACCCCTTGTTGATTTATAGCCAGCGTAAAAAGCTGGATACTGAACTTGAGTTCGAAGGAGTAAACGGCTGCGCTGGTGCGTGCATGCGACACAACCATGCCAAGAAAGATCGAGCCGAATCGAAGACGTCGCCCAGCTAATTGGTGGAATGAGTCAATTCGCAGCCTCCGTGAAAGGTGACTCAGAGCAAGAAGGCGAATGCCTAAAACCGAAAGCGAGAGACAAGAACGGAGAATAGAGCTACGAAAAGCACAAGGCACATTTAAGCATGAGATCAAGCTGAGTAAGCTTCAAGGAGCTGTGTCGTGATGCTGAAGCAAATCCATGAGGAGACGCTTACAGAATTGCGATGGCCAAAATCAAAGGACCAGCAATACCCGCTGAAACATGCCCAGAGAAGTTGAAGATTGTCGTAGACGGATTGTTCCAACAACACGAGCTGACGGTATGGCCTTCAACTCCGTACAGCCAGGAGGACGAGGACATGGTAAATATTACCAATGAAGCGGCGGCCAAGAAAATGAAAGCAAACTAAGTGCCCGGCCCATATGATATCCCCAAGTGGTGTTGAGAGCAGCTTTAGAGGCCAACCCAGATACCAGCAGAACATCACTGCAGATCAGCTTAGGAGAAGGGCATTTTCCGTTCCACTGGAAATGGTAAAAACCAGGGTCGTTCCGACCTATATGCTTGCTAGATACACTCGGTAAGCTACTGGAGAGGATCATCCTTAATAGGCTGACGGCATTCACAGAAGGCGAAAATGGACTGTCGGCGACGCAGTTCGTATTTCGGATAGGGAGGTCAACGATAGATGCAATCAAAAGTGTGGTGGACACAGCCGACAAAGCTAGGACGACAAAACGACGAGGCAACCGCTTTTGTGCAGTTGTTACGGTCGGTGTGAAGAATGCATTTAACAGCGCAAGCTGGGAAGCCATTGCTGCAGCGCTGCCTAAGATGAAGGTTCCTGACTATCTGTGCAGGATTCTTGGAAGCTATTTTGACAATCGAACACTGAGCAACAATACTAGTGAAGGACAGAAGAGAATTGTGATCAATGCGGGCGTGCCTTAAGGCTCTATTTTGGGTCCAACGTTGTGGAACGCAATGTACGACGGAGTGCTTACCTTGAAGCTACCAAGAGGCGTCGAAATCGTAGGATTTGCAGACGACATAACGGTGGTGGTGGTTGGCGAATCACTGGAAAGAGTAGAGAGGCTCGCCATAGAGGCAGTGGACATTGTTGAAAACTGGATGCGGGAGAAGAAGTTGGCCATAGCTCACAAGAAAACTGAATTGGTGCTCATCAGCAACTGTAAAATGGATCAGAAGGCTGAAATCACAGTCGGGGAACACGTCACAGCGTCAAAACGTGGACTGATACAGCTCGGCGTAATGATCGATGATCGGCTCAACTTTAATAACCATGTTGATTATGCCTGCGAGAAGGCAGCGAAGGTGATTACGGCACTGTCCAGGATCATGCCGAACGATTCGGAAATAAGCAGTAGCAAGAGAAGGTTATTGGCTAGCGTGTCCTCATCCATCCTTAGGTACGCTGGTCCAGCGTGGATAGCTGCGCTGAAGACAAAGAGGAATCGAGTTCGGCTTGCCAGTAAGTTCAAGCTGATGGCCATGCGAGTATCGAGTGCCTACCGTATCATATCGTCGCAGGTGGTATGTGTCATAGCCGGCATGCTCCCTATCGGCTACGTTTTGAAAGAAGATTGTGAGTGCTACGAGGCAAGGGGCACTAGAGGAGTTCGAAAGACTGCAAGAATCGACACAATGAGGAAGTGGCAGCAGGAGTGGGATGCCGCTGCGAATGGAAGGTGGACCTATCGTCTTATACCAAACCTGTCGAAATGGGTGAACAGGGCACACGGAGAAGTCGGGTTCCATATGACGCAGTCCCTATCAGGCCACGGCTGTTTTAAACAGTACTTGCATAGGTTCGGCCACGTTGGATCGCCGCTCTATCCAGAGTGTGGTGATGTAGAGGAAACGCCAGAATACGTGATTTTCGAGTACCCACGCTTCGATACGGAGCGTAAAAAGATGAAAGCTGTCAGTGTTGAAAACGTCCGAGTGAACAACATCGCGGACAAAATGTGAAGTGACGAAAATATCTAGAATACGGTGAATACAGCGGTGGTGAAGATAATGTCGTTTCTCCAGCGGAAATGGAGAGAACAGCAAACGAGTGATTGACGGTACAATTCGGGCTGGGTGTCGTACGGCGGGGAGCTCTGACGGAATTGGGTAGATCCGCCACCAGGGGCTATCCAAGTAGAGCGTGGAAAGTTAGGGGGATCACGGTTGGTTTCGCAGTGGATTCCTTCGGAATAGAACACGATATACGCGAGAGCCAACGGGCTCTGTATGACGATCAAGTGGAGAGACAATCCGAGTCGCGTGGTAACACTGGAGCGCGACATGACTCGCGGTCGATTTTCGGAAGATTTTCCAACGGCGTTGAACTCTCGGTCGCAGTAGGATAGATCCGCCGCCGGGGATTATCCCAGTAGAGTCGAAAAGTTCGAGAGCTAAATGGCTCACGGTCGATGTTGGAGGAAATTTCTTGGTTGAGAATCAACTGGTTCCAAGATGGGTCGCTGAATGATGACAGTTCAACAAAGTTGGTTATGTTAACAGGATCACTGAATGGCGAAAGTATAGCATGTTACCAAGAATACTAACAGGAGCCAAAGGGCTTAGCATGATAATGATATAATATGTTAAAATTTAACATAAAGCGGTACAAACAGCACATAACACCTCTCCTTCGAAGTAACACAGCGCCAACCAAATCTGTACACTGGCATGTGCATGAACAATACACACAACATGGCAGTATTTAGAAAAATTTTAAACTCCTAGATATATGCAAAAAAAAATCAGTCAGTCCGTCGGTCAAATTTAGCGTAATTGTTACACAAGTCAGCTAGCCTTTTTATTATCTAGCATTTTTGCAGTCCAGCAATCTAACATATAAAGCAAGCTATCAGTCTAGTAAATTAAGAAATCTTTAAAATCTAGCAGTCTAGAAATCTGTCATTCTAGCTAATTGAGAAATCTAGTAATCTGGCTATCTAGCAATCTAAAATCTAGCAACCTCTATTTCCTCAGGTGACGCATTGTACCCCACCTTTCCCCCACTACAACCATTCGATCGCCCATTCAATAGGGTGGCTAATTGATTCCTGTTTTAACGCCCCCACCTTGCATTGTTAGGATTGTGAATGTTCACACCCACTTCTTCGTTACACAAAATCGATTCACGCTCTTGCGGCGGGCCACATTGGATGGCTACCCTTGCTGCGGTGGCTTTTAATGAAATTAGTTAGCAGCGATTATATCGATATTGTCTCATGAATGACCCGGTTGTTTATTGAATCTATAAACAAGGTTCGTGTTACCGTTGTTCAAGCGGCGCGACACTTTAATATAGAGGGGGCAGATGATTGGAATTCACACCGACCCCCAACCGATCCCAAGTGGGAAACCAGTTGCATATTGCACTAGAGAACTTTCCCTCTTGCAGCCAAGCGACCGGAAGGGAACTGGGTTACGCTTCTGTTTAACTTTTCTTGCAGCTTCTTTGGAAATTCTTCGGCGTCGGAAAGTTGTTCTTTTATCGGGGGGAAAATCCCCCCGAGGAGCCCTCATTATTTGCATAAGGTTTTTGTGCTTAATTTAATTAATTAGGAGATCGTCCCTTCGTCGCCTGGCATTTGCGTGACTTTCACCGAGGAATTCCGCATAGATCAGACCTCCTAAGTAACTAAGGAATCCCGGCTGCAGTCTGGAGAGAAATGTAACTAAATTGGTCGGAAAAGTTTGACAATAGCATCTGCTGCTACTATTACTACTACTGGCGGAGGGAGGGATGAGGAAAACCGTGGTCGAACTGTCGCAAAACAACTTTAACTTTCTTCGCAGGAACTTGTTTATGCATTTACTCCTATACGGAAATGCAGTTGGTTTAGGTACGAGTGAACGCACGGTGGTTTCGTTTATTCTACGCAATGGTCAAAAATCATTTTTTACAGTGCCTGATGAAAATATGTACCATCAAAAATTTCCAAATTAATTATGTTTTGATTATTGAAAACACACTCAAGGAGATATCACTTGGAAAATTCTGAGTTTTGTTTTTTTTTTTTTTCAATCATTACAATGGAAGGAATTAGAAATCAAGACAGTTTATTTTCAAATTTTGGTCTATGGGTGACACCACTGTGAAACGCCACCGACAGTGATTTGCATTCGAAAATTTCCCTCGAATTGAATAAGACCAACGATTCGAATCCCGTTCCCATCTCCTCTATCTCTCGGCACTTCTAGCATTGAAGGAGAACCACTTTCGTGGTTAGCTTTTCCATTTTGCATTTTAATTATTTAATTTCTCTTCAATCTGTGTCCCCTCCCCCCTTCTGCATCAACCGCCAAGTGTCTCGCCAGCCAACGAAGACATCTGATTTTGCTGAAGTCTGGAGACTCCACAACGGCTGCTGTGGGTAACTTACCTAGCGCAGTTGCAGACTACAATACAAAAACTTCCTGTCTCCGTCGTCTTCGTCCCTTCTGTCAGAGGAGTCCAACGACACGAAGACCAAGAATTCCCGGAAGAGAACGGTGGTGCTGCAGCTGCAATAGTGCGGCAGAAAACTTTAAATTGAGATTGATCTGTTTTGTTACCGCAAATTCCCATTTGAATTTAATTTCGTAACTCCGGATGCCTTCCACTGCCTGCAACCTACTCGATTGGACTGGGGACAGGCAGATTGAATGATGGGGAGGGTATTTATTGCGCGTTTGCATTTGCAACGAGGTGAAGATTTGCTCCACCATGAATCAGATTTAAATGGTGGAGAACGGTTCCATGGACATTACGGTGTCGATTGGAAGGAAGAGAGTAAGTAGAAGCTTCACTTTCAATAATGCGCTTTGGCAGTGCGCATCGTACCTTCGTGCTGTGCGTACAGGAATTCTCTCTGCTCTTGGAAGTTTTCTTAAAAACTACCTACAGCAATAAAACAGTACTTTTCAGTGCTACAAAAACAGTGCTTTTCAGTACTATTTTTTCTACTATTGATCCCTTTACGATCCTTGTTTGGACCCGTGCCTTCGATTTTTCGTTGGACCCGTTGGCGAAAGCTAGCGGTGGTAATCCTTCTTGGACACCGTCTTGGGAAAAAACCTCTCGAAGGCCACGTCTTCTTTCGTTTATTAACTAAACATGGTATCAACAACAAACAAAAGGAAGGGTGAATCTCTGAATTCACTACTTCCTTCCAAAAAAGTGGGTTTTAAAACTGTCACTACACGTGGCAAGAATAAAAGAAAGGACGTTTCCCCGGAATGCGAACTTTCTTCCAAGGGTGAAATGAATAATTGTATCGAAATGAGCAATCAGTTTGATGCTCTAGACAAATTTTCCGAACACCAAATCGAAGCCGCCTCTAGCCCAGGCTCTTTGATTCAAGTGAGGAAGCAAAGAGTGCCGCCTATCGTGGTCAGTTGTTCCGAATTTGCGGGATTTAGGCAGGAGATCTTGAACTCCATTAGGGGAATCAAGGTTTCCTTCCAAATCGCAAAGAAAGGAGACGTTTGCCGCGTTTTGCCGGAAACTCTTAAAGATCGTGAACTTCTTCTCAAACATCTTGAAGAGAAGAAGCACAATTTTTTTACTTATGACGACAAAACTGAACGTTTGTTCAAAGTTGTCTTGAAAGGTCTCTCAAGTGACTATAAATCACCTGAAGAGATCAAAAATGGAATAAATGATATACTTGGATTTTCCCCAGTCCAAGTAATCATTATGAAAAAGAGAACCCAATCTGGCATTGTTCGGAAAGGGCTTTCTCAAGAATTTTATTTAGTTCACTTTAACCCAAAAAGGTCTACACAATATTGAAGCTTTAGAAAAAGCAAAACTTTTGTTCGATGTCCGTGTGACATGGGAACATTTCCAGAAACCTGGAGGAATTTACCAGAACCCCACTCAGTGCCGTCGGTGCCAAAAGTGGGGTCATGGTACAAAAAATTGTCGCATGGATGCTAAATGCATGATTTGCGGAGGTTCTTCTCACGCCAAAGACGTCTGTCCAGTGAAGGAAGATACCACCAAATTCATATGCTGTAATTGCGGGGCTAACCATAAGTCCAATTTTTGGAATTGTCCTTCACGCAAAAGGGTCATTGAGGCTCGTGCCAGGCAGATGAAAGATAATATCCGTTACGATAACGGTCGTTTCCGGAATTTGCCTGGTAGAGTATCGAACAATGCTCATTTTTCAGTTAACGATCGCTTGATCATGAATCATACCCATCAGGAAGATCATAATCATGCTCATTCACAAACTAATTTTAATCCGTCGGGTAGCCGTTCGAATCTTTCAATTTCGAGTGTATCTACCCACGGTAAATCCTTTGCCGATATCGTAGCAGGAAATTCGAACTCCTCCCCTGTTCGATCAATGGGTACCCATTCTACTTGTTTCAAATCAAATGGAAAAAACCCTACCGCCACAGGTAACTCCGCTTCTTCGTCTACCGGAAATTCTAATGGGAAATCACATGACATGTCTGCCTCTGATTTTAATTTTCTAACTGAACAATTGAATCTAATGATTGATGCAATGTTCAAAGCCACCACTATGACTGAAGCAGTCCAAGTAGGTGTAAAATTTACAAATCAAATTGTTATTGGATTACGTTTTTCTAATGGATCCAAATAATAATTTAAATATTTTAAATTGGAATGCTCGTTCTCTGAATGGTAAAGAGGACGAGCTGTTTAATTTTCTTACGGTTAATAACGTGCATATAGCAGTTATTACCGAAACGTATTTAAAACCTGGATCTAAACTCAAAAGAGATCCTTACTTTTTTGTTTATCGTAATGATCGACTTGATGGGGCATGTGGGGGAGTTGCAATCATCATTCATAGGCGTATAAAACATCAAATGTTTTCATCATTTGAAACTAAAGTTTTTGAAACTTTAGGTGTTTCTGTTGAAACACAGTTTGGTAAATATACTTTCATAGCTGCCTATTTGCCTTTTCAATGCTCTGGACAGCAAGTTAATTTGCTCCAAACTGACTTGCGTAAATTGACTCGCAATAAGTCAAAATTTTTTGTCATTGGTGACTTCAATGTCAAACATCGGTCATGGAATAATTCTCAAAGTAATTCCAACGGCAGAATTTTATTTGATGAGTGCTCTTCAGGATATTTCTCAATTCAATACCCTGATAGCCCTACATGTTTTTCTTCTTCTAGAAATCCATCTACGATTGATTTGGTCTTAACTGACTCTAGTCATCTTTGTAGCCAACTGATTACTCATGCTGATTTTGATTCTGATCTTGTCCCTGTTACATTTCAAATATCCCAAGAAGCGATTCTCAATCCTATCAGCTCCACTTTCAATTATTTACGAGCCGACTGGAATACATATAAAACGTATGTTGACTCTAATCTTGATGTTAACATTTCTTTAGAAACTAAACTTGATATTGACAATGCTCTTGAAACTTTAACAAATTCCATTGTTGAAGCCCGGAGCATTGCAATTCCAAAATGTGAAGTAAAATTTGAATCCGTGATTATAGACGATGATCTTAAACTCTTGATCCGTCTTAAAAACGTGAGGAGAAGGCAATTTCAACGTACTCGCGATCCTGCTATGAAAATTATATGGCAGGATTTGCAGAAAGAAATCAAGAAACGTTTTGCTCAATTAAGAAACAAAAATTATGAAAATAAAATTTCTCAATTGGACCCTGGCTCTAAGCCCTTTTGAAAATTATCTAAAATCTTGAAAAAACCTCAGAAGCCAATACCGGCATTGAAAGAGGAAAACAAATTATTACTAACTAATTGCGAAAAAGCTCAAAAACTTGCTATGCAGTTTGAAAGTGCGCACAATTTTAATTTAGGACTTACTAGTCCAATTGAAAATGAAGTTACTCAGGAGAACGTTTTCGAAAATGTCTGGGAGACTGATTTGGAAGAAGTGAGAACTATTATTAAAAAATTCAAAAACATGAAAGCTCCTGGCGATGATGGAATTTTCTACATCCTCATCAAGAAACTTCCAGAAAGTAGCTTATCATTTTTAGTTGATATATTTAACAAATGTTTTCAATTAGCATATTTTCCTGACAAATGGAAAAATGCTAAGGTTGTTCCAATTTTAAAACCAGACAAAAATCCTGCAGAAGCTTCTAGCTATCGTCCAATCAGTTTGCTTTCCTCCATCAGTAAACTTTTTGATAAGGTTATTTTGAACAGAATGATGGCCCACATCAACGAAAATTCAATTTTTGCCAATTAACAGTTCGGATTCCGCCATGGACATTCGACCACTCATCAACTTCTACGTGTAACAAATTTGATCCATTCCAACAAATCTGAAGGCTATTCTACTGGTCTTGCTCTTCTAGACATAGAAAAATCATTCGACAGTGTTTGGAATGAAGGTTTGATTGTAAAATTAAAAAACTTTAATTTTCCAAAATACATTGTTAGAATAATTCAAAGTTATCTGTCAAATCGTACACTTCAGGTTAATTATCAAAACTCCAGATCTGAAAGACTTCCTGTAAGAGCTAGTGTTCCTCAAGGCAGCATTTTGGGACCAATTTAATACAATATTTTCACATCTGACTTACCTGAGTTACCTCAGGGATGTCAAAAATCTTTATTTGCGGATGACACAGGCCTCTCCGCCAAAGGACGAAGCCTGCGTGTCATCTGTAGTCGATTGCAAAAAAGTTTGGATATTTTTTCTTCATACTTGCACAAATGGAAGATTTCTCCTAATGCTTCCAAAACTCAACTAATAATATTCCCACATAAACCAAAAGCTCTTTATTTGAAACATTCAAGTAGACATGTTGTCACGATGAGAGGGGTTCCAATAAATTGGTCAGATGAAGTTAAGTATCTAGGGCTCATGCTAGATAAGAATTCAACTTTCAAAAATCACATTGAGGGCATTCAAGCCAAATGTAATAAATATGTAAAATGTCTCTATCCCCTTATTAATAGAAAATCAAAACTTTGTCTTAAGAACAAGCTTTTGATATTCAAACAAATTTTCAGGCCAGCCATGTTGTATGCTGTACCAATATGGACTAGCTGTTGTAATACCAGGAAGAAAGCTCTGCAGAGAATTCAAAATAAAATTTTGAAAATGATTCTGAGGCTCTTCCCTGGTATAGTACCAATGAGTTACATAGAATATCCAATGTTGAAACATTGGAACAAATGTCAAATAAAATAATAAATAATTTCAGGCAAAAATCGTTACAATCTTCTATTGCCACAATTAATGCGTTATATGTTTAGGTTAAGTTAGGTTAAGTATATTAAAAACGTTTTTTTTTTCTCTTATAAGCAGGTGAAATCAACTCACCTGTAAAAAAAACTGAACTGCTACGGCAACTGAAATGTAATATGTTGTTAACAAAATGTTAATTAAATCTTAAATTTGTTTCACCAAATTAGGATGATAGTGTTGTCTAATAACACAGAACACCTAGATATAAGAAATGAATGTAATGTTTGAAATGATACTAATAAAAAAAATTAAAAAAAAAAAGAAAAAAAATGCGCTTTGGGGATCTATTGACGGACAGCAGCAGATAAAAATACCATGCTTTTCCATAACGAGAGACAAGCGTAGAAGCACTGGATTTTTTTTAATTATCATAGTAAGTATCATTCCAAGCATAACATTATTTTTTTTATATCTAGGTGTTCTGTGTTAGAAAACACTATCATCCTAGTTTGGTAAAACTAAATCAAGTATGTATTAACATTTTGTTAACAACATATTACATTTCATTTGCCGTAGCACTTCAGAATTTTCACAGGTGAGTTGTTTCAACATTGGAAATTCTATGTATGTAACTCATTAGTACTAAGCCAGGAAGGAAGCATCAGAATCATTTTCAAAATTTTATTTTGAATCCTCTGTAGAGCTTTCTTCCTAGTATAACAACAGCTAGTCCATATTGGTACAGCATACAACATGGCAGGCCTGAAAATTTGTTTGAATATCAAAAGCTTGTTCTTAAGACAAAGTTTCGATTTACTATTAATAAGGGGATACAGACATTTTATATATTTGTTACAATTGGCTTGAATGCCCTCAATGTGATTTTTGAAAGTTAAATTCTTATCTAGCATGATCCCTTGATACTTAAATTCATCAGACCAATTTATTGGAACCCCTCTCATCGTGACAACATGTCTACTTGAAGGTTTCAAATAAACGGCTCTTGGTTTATATCCAAACTTTTTTGCAATCGACTACGGATGACACACAGACTTCGTCCTTTGGCGGAGAGGCCTGTGTCATCCGCAAACAATGATTTTTGACATCGCTGAGGCATCTCAGGTAAGTAGGATGTGAAAATATTGTATAATATTGGTCCCAAAATGCTGCCTTGGAGAACACCAGCTCTTACAGAAGTCTTTCATACTTGGAGTTCTGATAATTAACCTGAAGTGTACGATTTGACAGATAATTTTCGAAAAATCGAATAATGGAAAATTAAAGTTTTTTTTTAAATTTTACAATAAAGCCTTCATGCCAAACACTGTCGAATGCTTTTTCTATTTCTAGAAGAGCAATACCTGTTAAATCTCCTTCAGGTTTGCTGGAGCAAATCAAGTTTGTTACACGTAAAAGTTGATTAGTGGTCAAATTGCCATGCCGGAGTCCGAATTGTTCGAATTGTTCTATCATTTTGATGTTTCATAATGAGTATGTAAAATAAAATTCCATCATCGCCATGGGATTTTGTGAGTCACTAACGTAGTATTCGATGGCTACTACCAGCCACCACCCTAACTACTAGTTGTGTACCATAGCAACCTGCTTATTTATAAGTCGCCCAAGAAGTCACCAACAACTGTGAAAAATCATCAGTGTAACATCCGAACGAGGCTACTAAAGATTGGACTCGGAAAAAATGTGACACTTGGGTGTAACTTGGGTGTAACTTTTTATCGTGTGGGTAAAAATGAATGCAATTTTGGATAAAACTAGTTAAGAATGTTATGTTTATGCATGCGTTTATCGCCATCTGTCAAATAGTTTTCAAGATGCAATCGAAACAAGAAGAGCTGCGCCAGCAAATCTTGGACGCGGTGATCGATAATCCTGGTCAGTCACACAGATGGATCGGCAAAAGGCTTGGAATCCACCAATCCACTGTGTCCCGCGTTATGAAGATGTTCCAGGAGACGAAGACCATTGAGCAGCGCGCTGGAAGCGGCGGAAAACCAAAAACGAAATACCTAGAGAAGGCGCGGAAGATAAGGTAGTACTTTAAGAACAACCCGAAGCTATCCACCCAAGACGTGGCCAAAAACGAAGTCGACAGCAGACCATGAAGCTGTTGGAGAGCAGGTACATCACACACTTTGCAGAGGAGATGTCTGGAGGTAAACATATTGTAAGATAGAGGTAAGAGAAGAAATATTGTAATATATTTGTTAAAAATAGCTCCTGTCTGTCGAAGAAAATTCATCCCTAATTGCTTTCCAATCACATCGCATCAAGTTTGTATGTCTCAAATCATGTACTTATTGCTTCTGAATTACTCGTTGATATTGCCGGTAGTTTTTTCCACAGGTATTCGCATGTTATTCACCTTAAACATCAAATAGTAATTATGATTAATAAGGAAATAAGGTCTCAATCATCATTTCCTAAAGACAAAACATTTTTGACGTTCATTATTTGTTTGTTTTTACCAGGCTTACTGTGATCCAGTTATAAAATTTATGGTGTACGCAAGAAATGCCGTAAGGAAGTGATACGAAATTAAAAGCTGGATACCCAGACATTGAATGAAAGAGAGGTGCTGACGTGGTACCAATATCAGTCAGTAAACTGCGGTGTGGAGGTAGTACCCTGGTTGTTTTTGTCGTTAGTTTATTTCAACAGGTTATGGGCCCAGGAACGCCTGGAGGACGCTGAGGTGGCTTCAACGAGGGACCACGAGGAAGCATCTGGACGAAGAGACATGGCCTAGACGAGGAGGCAGAATCTCGGTGAGGAGGTAGAGCTCTGGACGGATGGCGTCTGGACGGGAGGTGGCTTGAACGAGGTGCTCAAGAGTTGGAGGCCAAGATGCTGAGAAGGAGGCTGAAGATGCGGATGCTGGCTGATCGGACGACGAGCTCGGAAGTGCTAGTGGAACCCGGAAGTCTGGAGGAGCTCGGAAAACGGCGCGGTTGACCAAGAGAACAATGGTGCAGCTGGCCAGGAGAAACTCGACTAGGAGGAGTTCGGTAGCTGGAGCTCGGTGCCAGGAGGAGCTTAGTGGACAAGAGAGCTCTCGTGGCAGATGGCGGTTTGAATGTTGCGTGATGAGGAGGAGTGTTGGAGAGCAGGTACATCACACACCTTGCAGAGGAGATGTCTAGAGGTAAACATATTGTAAGATAGAGGTAAGAGAAGAAATATTGTAATATATACCCAGACAGTGAATAAAAGAGAGGTGCTGACGTGGTAGCAATATCAGTCAGTAGCCTGCGGTGTAGAGCTAGTACCCTGGTTGTTTTTGTCGTTAGTTTATTTCAACAGAAGCAGGCTGGGCGTTTTTAAGGTCAGGAAGGCTCCAAACCGGACTGACACACGGTGTTAAAATTGCGTGCGCGGATGCTGTACACAGAAAGAAAAATCCATGTACAGTATGGCCCATAAAAAGATGCGAAAATCGTCATATCATGTTTTATGGTAGTTTTACATAGAAAATGTGAATGAAACATAAATATTATTCATTACTTGTATTGTTTAATCTATTCAGACTCAGTTTTTCGCCTTAGACATGATTTTAATCTATTCCCAGACAACCAGAAATCGCATGAAAATTCACGTTATAATTCGTTTATTCATACTAATTACATCAAACTCGCTAAACACCGTGGATAAACTCGTCAGATTGATAAGTTTCCTCGCATAAAACACTTCTTTTCTGAGTTCATTTGTACATTTTGTTTCGTCCCGTACACATGTACAAAGTAAGTCGAATCAATCCGTAGCAGCTGTCAAATCATCATTTGTGATCATAAGTAAAGTCGCATAATATTGCAGGTTAGTTCGGTAGAATATTTATACACTCGCATTGTATGTTATTATTCATCACATAATATATGCACGCATATCGCCTCCACTTTTGTACGTAGAAGGCCGTTTCGCAACATCTTATAAGTGAAATTTTGCACATATAAAGCCTCCAGGTGATTTCATTATACGTACATTTTGGTTGTCTGGGTTACTTGCACCTCACCAGAGAGGAATTGGACGCATACCACCAAATTTTATTATGCGGACGTCGAGTTCAATATCTGTGTGATGAAAGCTTCTAAAACATCAACGATGGCGTGAGATTCTTCACAGGCCTAGTCTCCAGCATATGCCCATATCAAATGATAGAATTGGTTCATACCTAGGTAATTGGAGACTTAAACATATTTTCGAAAAAACGGAACATTTTGGAGAGCTGTGATTGAACCATCATATAAGTGTGATAAGCGGTACCGTTTTGCTCAAAACCTATGAGCTAGTATTGATTTAAGTTGTATCTAACCGAAGGAATAAATTTCATCCTCACAAATCTGTTATAGGCCTCCGTATTTATTTTTTATTTAACTTTAACAAAAAATAGAGGCGTATAAAACCTATAAGACGCAAATGCCCTCAAAACTAAGATCCTGGCAAAATATTTTATTGTGATCATAAAAAACACGTTCTCTAAGAACTCCTCCATCCTCTGATACCAAACAAACTAAAATTTACAACAATAAAGTGTGATTTTTGAAGGTGGAAAGTTTATCACCAGAGTATACAACAATCAAACGCTGTTTCTAGCTTTGGGCGGACAAAACCTTTGAACTTCTTTGTTTTATTACATTTTTTAGGGCAGTACGAAAAATATGACAATAATTGTTCTGCATAGCGAATCTATGTCAGAATATACTACAATAATCAGAAATAACATTCACTAGTAAAAACAATGAAAATAACGCTTATGAATGCTAGGGTAACCAATATATTTTGGACCCCTATATATTTTGGACCCCCTGGGCCATTTTCCTGCAAATTTCCCTGTTTAAATCGAAAGACCAACTCAATTCGCATGCCATTTGGAAAGATAGGACTATTTCGCACTTGCACCAACCGTTTGTACATAAAAAATGTGTTTTTTTTTATCTGAAATTAATTTAAATTAATCGGTTCATCCATGCAACCGTTACAACACGTTACACACAGAAACTGAAGCCGTCAGAAATTTCTCAAATGTAAATAAAAACTTTTTTCAAATTTCTGAACTAAAAGCGTAGAATTTCTTCGGTTTTCCATTGTCAATCGATTGATTAGACTATGGGCAAGCATACTATACAACAAGTGTCGTGATTTTTGTCGCCAAACGATAAAAAATTCCGGGGTTCCTAAATATATACTTTGAGGGTCCAAAATGCAATGGTATGTCCAAAATAATGAAAAAGAGTGCTTCACAATACGATTTTTTTGGCATTTTTATCACGTGAAGGAAGTTTTTCTCTACATTTTGTCATGTTCTTTGACTTGGTTACGCTATGCAATTGATTAATTGGGACAAAAAACTAAAATCACTTCCTTAGGGGGTCCAAAATACGACCGTTACCCTATATTCACGTTCAAACAATTTTCGCATTTTTTTATAGGCCATACTGTAAATTCCAGCGTAAAATCATGCACATGAAGGGGATTCCAGAGTTGTCGAAAATTTACACGTCACATCATGTAAAATTACAATAATACAATAATTACGCAACAATTCGCATAAATTTACATGGCGTTGATATAATTTTACACGATGTGGCATGTAAATTTGCGAAAAATCTAGCATTCTCTTCATGTGCATGATTTTACGCTGAAATTTACATGGATTTTTCTTTCTGTGTACCGTGAGTGGCTGGTCAAGCCAGGCTGTCTCGTCTTGGACGACGACATCAAGGCGGACACAAACAAATCCCCGGCCTCGAGTTTTTTGCCAATACGTTCCGCATGGAGATTCCGGAAGAGAAAGATGGATTCGCGAAGAAGGACCTGTTGTGGCAGGCAATCTGCGAGTGCGTACGGTACAGCAAGCCGTTCGTTACAACAGGCACCATAAACGGGCAGATGTATCGAGAAGAATATTTACAGAAGCGCTTGCTGCCCTTCCTCCGCTCTCACCGTGGTCCCACGAAGGGCGAAAGGCATTAATGTGGTCCCGAAGGAGGCAAATCCGCCAAATACACCAGAATCTCGCCCGATCGAAAAGTTTTGAGCGATAATGAAGAAGTAGTTGAAGAAAAACGGAAAACGTTCAAAACAGATGAAGCTTTGAAGACAAAACTGAGAGAAATTGTTCAAGAAGATGGGCAAGCTTCGCGCAAGATCTCATGAGCAGTGTTAAGAAAAATGTACGAACATTCAGCTTGGGGGAGGAAATGTAATAAATAAATTATGCCATAACATAGCTAATGTATAGTTATATAATCCTTGAAATTTTGAGAAAGAAGCAGTGGAAGAAGAAAACAGGCTCGCCAACGCTGGCTCAAACAACACGGTCGGCCCGAACTGCGTCGGGTGACGCTCTTCATCTACTTGGTGAGCTCCGATACCCCATCAAGCTCGGAGGAGCTACCAAAATCGCAACTTTCTAACCAACAAATGCATCAACCTGTTCGGGCTGGACTGGATCGAGCTGTTCCAACTGTGGGACACCCCACTATCTGCAATCAACTCGAAGCGACCACTTCCATGGAGAAGATTGCTGTGGAGCACAGACTTCAATCGCAGGGAATCATCACGCCAGTGGACTTCTCCCAGTGGGCGCCTTCGATCGTCGTAGTGAAGAAGCCAGAAGGAAAAGTACGAATCTGTGCTGACTACTCAACCGGATTGATTTTTTTTTTTTTTTTTTTTTTTTTTTTTTTTTTTTTTAATTTCTTTATTAGTATCATTCCAAACATTACATTCATTATTTCTTATATCTAGGTGTTCTGTGTTATTAGACAACACTATCATCCTAATTTGGTAAAACAAATCTAAGATTTTATTAACATTTTGTTAACAACATATTACATTTCATTTGCCGTAGCAGTTCAGTTTTTTTTACAGGCGAGTTGATTTCACCTGCTTATAAGAGAAAAAAAAAACGTTTTTAATATACTTAACCTAACTTAACCTAAACATATAACGCATTAATCGTAGCAATAGAAGATTGTAACGATTTTTGCCTGAAATTATTGATTATTTTATTTGACATTTGTTCCAATGTTTCAACATTGGATATTCTATGTAACTCATTGGTACTATACCAGGGAGGAAGCCTCAGAATCATTTTCAAAATTTTATTTTGAATTCTCTGCAGAGCTTTCTTCCTGGTATTACAACAGCTAGTCCATATTGGTACAGCATACAACATGGCTGGCCTGAAAATTTGTTTGAATATCAAAAGCTTGTTCTTAAGACAAAGTTTTGATTTTCTATTAATAAGGGGATAGAGACATTTTACATATTTGTTACATTTGGCTTGAATGCCCTCAATGTGATTTTTGAAAGTTAATTTCTTATCTAGAATGAGTCCTAGATACTTAACTTCATCTGACCAATTTATTGGAACCCCTCTCATCGTGACAACATGTCTACTTGAAGGTTTCAAATAAAGAGCTTTTGGTTTATGTGGGAATATTATTAGTTGAGTTTTGGAAGCATTAGGACAAATCTTCCATTTTTGCAAGTATGAAGAAAAAATATCCAAACTTTTTTGCAATCGACTACAGATGACACGCAGGCTTCGTCCTTTGGCGGAGAGGCCTGTGTCATCCGCAAACAAAGATTTTTGACATCCCTGAGGTAACTCAGGTAAGTCAGATGTGAAAATATTGTATAATATTGGTCCCAAAATGCTGCCTTGGGGAACACCAGCTCTTACAGGAAGTCTTTCAGATCTGGAGTTCTGATAATTAACCTGAAGTGTACGATTTGACAGATAACTTTGAATTATTCTAACAATGTATGTTGGAAAATTAAAATTTTTCAATTTTACAATCAAACCTTCATGCCAAACACTGTCGAATGCTTTTTCTATGTCTAGAAGAGCAAGACCAGTAGAGTAGCCTTCAGATTTGTTGGAACGGATCAAATTTGTTACACGTAAAAGTTGATGAGTGGTCGAATGTCCATGGCGGAAACCGAACTGTTCATTGGCAAAAATTGAATTCTCGTTGATGTGGGCCATCATTCTGTTCAAAATAACCTTTTCAAAAAGTTTACTGATGGAGGAAAGCAAACTGATTGGACGATAGCTAGAAGCTTCTGCAGGATTTTTGTCTGGTTTTAAAATTGGAACAACCTTAGCATTTTTCCATTTGTCAGGAAAATATGCTAATTGAAAACATTTGTTAAATATATCAACTAAAAATGATAAGCTACTTTCTGGAAGTTTCTTGATGAGGATGTAGAAAATTCCATCATCGCCAGGAGCTTTCATATTTTTGAATTTTTTAATAATAGTTCTCACTTCTTCCAAATCAGTCTCCCAGGCATTTTCGAAAACGTTCTCTTGATTGAGAATATTTTCGAACTCCTGAGTAACTTCATTTTCAATTGGACTAGTAAGTCCTAAATTTAAATTGTGCGCACTTTCAAACTGCATAGCAAGTTTTTGAGCTTTTTCGCAATTAGTTAGTAATAATTTGTTTTCCTCTTTCAATGCCGGTATAGGCTTCTGAGGTTTTTTCAAGATTTTAGATAATTTCCAAAAGGGCTTAGAGCCGGGGTCCAATTGAGAAATTTTATTTTCAAAATTTTTGTTTCTTAAATCTGCAAAACGTTTCTTGATTTCTTTCTGCAAATCCTGCCGTATAATTTTCATAGCAGGATCACGAGTGCGTTGAAATTGCCTTCTCCTCACGTTTTTAAGACGGATCAAGAGTTTAAGATCATCGTCTATAATCACGGATTCAAATTTTACTTCACATTTTGGAATTGCAATGTTTCTGGCTTCAACAATGGAATTTGTTAAAGTTTCAAGAGCATTGTCAATATCAATTTTAGTTTCTAAAGAAATGTTAACATCAAGATTGGAGTCAACATACGTTTCATATATATTCCAGTCGGCTCGTAAATAATTGAAAGTGGAGCTGATAGGATTGAGAATCGCTTCTTGGGATATTTGAAATGTAACAGGGACATGATCAGAATCAAAATCAGCATGAGTAACTAATTGGCTACAAAGATGACTAGAGTCGGTTAAGACCAAGTCAATCGTAGATGGATTTCTAGAAGAGGAAAAACATGTAGGGCTATCAGGGTATTGAATTGAGAAATATCCTGAAGAGCACTCATCAAATAAAATTCTGCCGTTGGAATTACTTTGAGAATTATTCCATGACCGATGTTTGGCATTAAAGTCACCAATGACAAAAAATTTTGACTTATTGCGAGTTAATTTTCGCAAGTCAGTTTGAAGCCAATTAACTTGCTGTCCAGAGCATTGAAAAGGCAAATAGGCAGCTATGAAAGTATATTTACCAAACTGTGTTTCAACAGAAACACCTAAAGTTTCAAAAACTTTAGTTTCAAATGACGAAAACAGTTGATGTTTTATACGCCTATGAATGATGATTGCAACTCCCCCACATGCCCCATCAAGTCGATCATTACGATAAACAAAAAAGTTAGGATCTTTTTTAAATTTGGATCCAGGTTTTAAATAAGTTTCGGTAATAACTGCTATATGCACGTTATTAGCTGTAAGAAAATTAAACAGCTCGTCCTCTTTACCATTCAGAGAACGAGCATTCCAATTTAAAATATTTAAATTATTATTTGGATCCATTAGAAAAACGTAATCCAATAACAATTTTATTTGTAAATTTTACACCTACTTGGACTGCTTCAGTCATAGTGGTGGCTTTGAACATTGCATCAATCATTAGATTCAATTGTTCAGTTAGAAAATTAAAATCAGAGGCAGACATATCATCTGATGATTTCCCATTGGAATTTTCGGTAGACGAAGAAGCGGGGTAGGAGTTACCTGTGGCGGTAGAGTTTTTTCCATTTGATTTGAAACAAGTAGAATGGGTACTCATGGAACGAACAGGGGAAGAGTTCAAAAAACCGGATTGAATGCTGCTCTGAAGCCCAACCTCTACCCGCTACCGATTCCTGATGACATTTTCACTAAATATCAATAGGTTCCGGTAATTCAGCGTCATCGACTTGAGTGATGCTTATCTACAGGTGGAAGTTGACGATGACTCGAAGCAGCTACTCACAATCAACACTCATCGAGGTCTATTACATTTCAACCGGCTCGCACCAGAAGTAAAATCTGCTCCCGGGGCCGTCCAGCAGATGAAGATTGCCGATCTCGAAGAAGTGGACACGTTTCTGGACGATATCTTCGTTTACAACAAAACTGCATAACAAGATTCTCAAAGCACTATTCCAACGCCTTCAGACTTGATTCGGTGCGGTAAATTGCTCGGCGAAGTTTGTCCCGGAGATGCACCAACTGAGGCAGCCACTCGACGCGCTGCTCAAGAAGGATGTCAAATTCGTTTGGAACACTACGATCCTACATTAGACATCATCGTTGATGCCGACACTTCGTAGTCCGGAATCGGTGTGTGCCTTCTACACAGGTTCCCTGATGGTTCTCTCAAAGCCATCGTACACGCTTCCCGCTTCCCGGAAAGTCCTGAGTTGGTGTATGCCGTAACTAAATTTCATCGCATGCTGCTTGGATGCAAGTTCACCCTTAAAACGGATCATCAGCCACTCCAGCTGACATTTGGACAGAGGAAGGGAATACCAGTTCATACGGCCAACCGACTTCAACGTTGGGCCTTGACGCTTCTGTGCTAAAACTTCGACATCGAGTACGTGTCCACCACGCAATTTGGATACGCCGACGTTCTGTCCCGCCTCATCGACAGTTACGTTAAACCGGAGGACCGGTTCAACTGGAAGACGACATCGAGATTCTATTCCATGAAGTCATCAGTTTGCAGTCGGTGCGCGACGCTACCCTCCAGTGTCCAATTCTCTTACAAGTCATCCTTTACAACCAACATCGCTAACCGCGATGTTCGCCCGTTCTTCGCTCATGGAGCCGCACTATTGTTAGTGAAAGGCTGGACAGACTTCGTCAGCAGATTCTCAAGCAACTCCACTGAGGACATCCGGGAATAGAGTGGATGAAAGCTATTGCTAGCTCAACCTCCCTGGGAGTGTATTCACATCGATTTCGCTGGCTCAATCAATGGTCTGGACTTTCTCATAGTGGTAGACGCCTTCACAAAGCGACCGGAAATTCGCATCATTCGATCCACGACAACATCAGCAGTAACTGAGTTCCTAGACAAGCTATTTGCCCGCTTTGGCGTTCCGACAACGATACGCAGTTCACATCGGAAAAGTTGGCGGCTAAGTGCAGGAAGAACGGAATTCAACATTTCCGAACATCGCCGCACCATCCGCAGTCTAATGACCAGGCGAAAAGATTTGTGGACACCTTCAAGAGGTCGTTGTGGAAAGTCAACAAGGGGAAAAGCATCCCAGAAGCACTCCAGACGTTTCTCCAGGTCCTCCGAACCACTCCCAGTCGTATTCTGAATAGCAGCACTAATGCTTGGTCGCAACATGAAGACGGTTCTCGATCTCCACCACCACGAACAAATCAAGCCAGTGGTCCTCAATCAACGCCAGGACGAACAGTTCAACCGGAAGCATGGCGCAACTCCTTGTAACATCCGAAAACGCGACCTGGTCTACGCCAAAGTGTATCGCAGCAAAAACCAAGTGGTAGTGGGCTTCAGGCGTAACCATCGAGGTCATCGGGGTAAAGCCAACCACGACGTACTACAGGACGATTGGCATGGACGGAAGAATCCCATCAGATCGCACTCTAACTAGCTCAAGCATCGTGTCTGTGAAGCAACAATCGGAGCAGCGGATTTAACACTACTGGGTATCCTGGTGGATATGTATGGACTCTATTCTCCAAGACCAGCTGAATTGCCCGCCGTTCAACAAGGTCAAGCAGAGCAGTAACCACTTCCTGTGCCATCCACCTCAAATCTGCATCCTCTGATACAACCACCAAACCGCGAAGTCGAGGCAGGTCCCAGACAACTCGAAAATGTTCCCGAGCGTTGTGCCATTATCCGTTAATGAAGAGACGGAATGGTAGTTGTCTGCGGCGGCAGGGGTTTTTCCATATGATTTGAAACAATTTGAACGGTTATCCATAGGAAGACAATTTTAAGGGGAGGAACTGAAACGGCCTGCTACAATATCGGCATAGGATTTTTCTTAGGAAGATTTATTCGAAGTTAAAAGATTCGAACGGCTACCCGGCGGAATAAAATTAGTTTATGAATAAGCATGAATATAATCTTCCTGCTGGGTATGATTCTTAATCAAGCAATCGTTGAATAAATAATGAGCATTGTTCGATACTCTACCAGGGAAACGAAATGATACTCTACCCGGAAACGATAAACATGACCGGCACGAGCCTCGACGGCTCGCCTACGCAAAGGGCAATCCCAAAAATTAGACTTATGAGGGCCCTTGCAATTTGCGCGTACAAACTTGTGTGGTATCATCCTTCACTGGACAGACGTCCTTAGCGTGTGAAGAACCTCCGCAAATCATACATTTAACATCCCATGCGGCAATGTTTTGCTCCATGGCCTCCAATTTGGCACCCGACGGCACTGAGTAGAGTTCTGGAAATTTCCTCCAGGTTTCTGGAAATGTTTCCCATGTTACACGGACATCGAACATTAGTCTTGCTTTTTCTAAAGCTTCAATATTGTGTAGACCTTTTTGGGGTTAAAGTGAACTTAATAATATTCTTGAGAAAGCCCTTTCCGAAGAATGGCAGATTGGGTTCTCTTTTTCATAATGATTACTTGACTGGGTAATATCCAAGTTTTATTCCATTTTTGATCTCTTCAGGTAACTTATAGTTACTTGAGAGACTTTTCAAGACGACTTTGAACAAACGTTCAGTTTGTGGTCATAAGTAAAAAAAATATGCTTTAAGAGTTTCCGGCAAAACGCGACAGTCTCCTTTCATTGCGATTTGGAAGAACACCTTGGATTCCCATAATGGAGTTTCGAGATCTCCTGGCTAAATCCCCCAAAATTCGGAACAACTGACCACGATAGGCGGCACTCTTTGCTTCCTCACTTGAATCAAAGAGCCTGGGCTAGAAGCTGCTTCAATTTAGTGTTCGGAAAAATTTGTCCAGAGCATCGAACGGTATTGCTCATTTCGATGCAATTATCAAACATTACCATTTCACCCTTGGAAAAAGCGCGCGCATTCCGAAGAAACGTCGTTTCTTCTACTTTTCCCACTTTTAGCGACAGTTTAAAAACCCACTTTTGTTTAGAAGGAAGTTGTGAATTTAAAGATTCATCCTTCCTTTTGGTCGTGGGTTGCAACTATGTTTAGTGAAAAAATGAAAGATGAAGTGACCTTCTAAGAGATTTTTTCCAAGACACTGTCCAAGGAAGGATTTGTAAATTCCCTTGACTTTCCTGGCCATAGAGTATCATTGTATCTGCCACACGATATACGAATGCGAAAATGGCAGCTTTGGCAAAGAAAGCTCTCAGTTTATAACTGGGGAAGTGCTCATTGAACACTAAGCTGAGAAGCAAGCTCTGTCCCAGTGAGGACGTAAAGTCAAAGAAGAAGAAGAAGGAGAATTGAAGCTGATTCCAAAAGCCTGATCCTTCAGGATTGACTGTTTAACGATAAACTTGCGACGATCGACGCGCCACCATATTTCATATAACGGAGATTATTAGAACTAACTTGGAGGTGATGTTTTGAAGGTTATTTGGCAATTTGGAGGTTAAAATCACCTCCAAACACTAGCGATTTTGCGGTGGAATGTTGACGTTTGATCACGAATATTCTGTTATTTGAACCCCATTCGCCAATGATACCAATCTTACCCGAATTCAATAATCCACTTAATCCATTATCCAATGAGCTTGACTCATGAGTCATGGACAGTAAAAGAACTTCCCGCCGGAAAATCCGTTCATTCCGTTAAAAAAAGCCAAACGACATCGAGTGCAAAAATCACCCGTAAATTGCATATGTACTCATTTACATCAAAGTAAATAATTTATATCCCTTTTGTCTCCACCAACATCATGCCGAAACCGGGGACAGACACAACGCATCTCCGAAACATGTTCCGAATTGTGTGTGTGCGGTGCAATGCATGTCGGGAAGACATAAAATTTAATTAAAAACTTTTTAATTACACCCATATTCGCGTGCACTTCTGGTGGCTCCATATCGTAGGAGGCGTCGAACGGAATGTTCTCGCGCTGTGGTTACTTTGATGGGGAGCCACGGCCACGCAAACTCACGGCCAAGTGCCAAATCCGTTTGTTTTGGTTAAAGGGAGCTCCGTTAACCTATACAGACACAGACAAACAGTAGTAAAACTGGGAAAATTTCATCGACCATGTTTAAACG
>NW_018736015.1:0-58653 GCF_002204515.2 Aedes aegypti
TTCTTTTTACGATTGAAATTTTCTACAGAATCTTGGCTGTAGAATAGACTAGAAACAGAAAATTATTCAGTTTAAATCCATTGAGATTGAAGGGCTTTCTCTTCCATCATAAAGCCCGAAAAACGGCGTTTGTTTAAACAGCCCAACACGATTGGGTAGGATTTACAAATATTTGACATCAGAAATGGGTCAAATTTGTTGCTTGAGAATAAAATATTAAACCATGTAGGAATGTTCAATGTATCTATTTCGGTTGGCATAGAGGCATGTCTTCAAATTTAGTACGGATAATATGCGGATACCCTGAACGAGAAGTTCTTCAGGCGATAAAAGCAGAAATTTCCCCAGGAACTCCTGCCAGTTTTTTTTACAAGAATTCTTTCAAATGTTTCTGCAAAATGTCTTCCAAGACTTCTATTACAAGGAGTTCTGTTTATCCAAGAACTTAGAGAATTTCGATAGAGTTCTAGTAGTTCCAACATTTTACTTCAGAAGAATCTGTTCATGTATATTTCTTCAAGTTATATTCTAAATTTTTTTCTTAGGGTACCTCTGGGAGTTCCTCATAAATTAAAACATAAAAAATCAAGGATATTATCTTGATTGCCTCGTAGATTTGCACAAAAAAACACAACAAGAATTTATCCAGTGATTGCACCAGATATTTACCGATGAACTGTTTTAAATGTTTTTCACGAATTTTCAAAGAAATCAAATATAAATAACCGTAAGCATACTACTCAATACCGTACAATATACAGTAATGTATCCATGAGTATCTTTAAAGATCTTTTTAATAAAAATAGATAGAAGCTTTATATACACTTATATTATTTCGTCGACCTCAGCAAAACGAATAGCCGAGAATCCAACAGCTGTGAATTCGGTACTTTTCAATACCGAATATAGGTTATTAGTTTAAATTAGGTTATTAGTTTTGAAAACGATTTCTTGGCCGAAATTGTAATTTTGACCGGCAGATTATTTTTTGAACCTTTAACCCCTCTACCGCAGCTTTATTTTTTTACCCTTTAAAAATTAAAATCATGATAACTCTTTGGTTCTCAAAATTTTTACTTGGGGACCGACGAGTAGCCATAACCCACGTGAATATCTCAGGATACAGAATTTTTATAGTATTTGAATATTCATTCCACGGAATGATACATCAATGCGAGTATGTTGTGAAAAAATGAAGCAATTTGGTGCAGCTGTCTTTGAGTAATGAGCATTTCTGTTTCTGGTACCATGCTCGATAAATAAAGATCTAGAAAACTCAAAAAAACCTCATATCGTAATTTCCAGATTTCTCCAAGAATATTGAACCGATTTGTATGATTCTTTCAGAGTAGATCCTTATGACCTGGCTTGGTATAGTACACATTTTATTTTTTTGTTAAATTGACCTAAAACAAAATGGCCACTAACGACATTTAATATGGAGCATGTCGGTCCTCCAAGGAACACGGAATATCTTCAAAACCAGATCACCAATGATTATTATCGATACGAATCCTTAAAATAGAAGAGTTTTTTGAGACCTTGGTAAAAATGGTGCAAAAATATCGAGAAACAAAAAAGGTATCGCGATTTGAATATTTTTGGTGGTAAAAAATTAGGCTGCCGGTAGAGGGGTTAATCACGATTTTTTTCTACAAACACTGAAGGTACGTGTGAACTCGCTAATAAAAGAAGATAACCTCTTTTCGAGGGGCCCCCAAATCTACCTCCGCACCGGGCCCCCAAAACTCAAGCTACGCCACTGGTTTGATTGCTAGAAACAAGCACTAGCAGCGTATGAGCCGCATACTAGAAAAACAGAAACAAGTTTGGGGCAAACCGACCTGAGAGTATACAGTATGACAGTCGTGTCAGTCCTCTGGTTTTAAATGAAGTAGTAAGCCGTTTTGAGCCGTTCTGTTCTAATATTAAAAGTTTTTTAAAACTTTCTAAAATAGAGTCTAAGAAATTTACCAGCATAATTCGTAACTTATTGAAGAATTTTGTATTTAGTACCAACCCAGAAATGTTTAGAAAGATGAGCCTTAAGATTTATTATTGGGATAAATCAGTACGACACTTCGTTTACTTGAATGAATAGTTGAGGGGCGCGAAACTTAAAATAGGCCACTGATTACGTCTGATTCTTAGACCAATATTCCATGAAGTACTTATGGGAGCAATAACATCCTTTCAAACATATGTAAAACTCGGTATACCTATGCGAATTGTGACATAATTCAAAACTATCAATATACATCTGCTTACGTTTGAAAACCTAAGAGTTCACACTCCATGGAGTTAAGCCAAAAGAATACTGCGTGACTTATTACGGTTATTAAGAAAATTTTTCAGTTTGCGGTAGCCGCCGAGTTCTACCGCAGCTGTCAAAGTTCTACCGCAGGCTTCGAAATCATTCTATCATTGAAGCAAACAATTTAATCATAGTATGCTTGAAAGAGAAAACGGTGTGGAAAATAGCAACAAACAACAATCATCAAGACGGTATCCAAGGTATCATTGATGCCTACTGATGATTTACCAGTACAAATCAGTGATGTGACAGCTGCGGTAGCTTTTCGTTGGACCGCAAAACGGAAAGTTTTCTCTGAAATTGCAATATATGACTCTATAGCTAAAGGTCTACATCATAACTAAAATTTATCGATAGATCACTGGTTACGCTTGAAGATAGAGTTACATATTTCGCAGGAGTACATAAGTGTGCTAACGAGTCTCTGACCGTCTTTATTGGCCTTAAGTGTTCGGAATATGATTCAAAACGGTACATGATATTTTACTGAACTAGTCGATTGAAGGTATTTATTTCAGCAAGTTTTTGGATGAAATAAAACACCTGTTGCGCTTAACAGCTTACCAAAATGAGGGTCTTGCCAAAACAAATGAGTGTGCACCTCTTTCGGAAGAATCAGATGCCCATCCTAGGGCTAGACATTGGATATATATAGAAAGCGTTGTGTTTGGATGGGCATCTAATTCTTCCGAAAGAGGTGCACTTTGCGAAAGAGGACCACGTGATTAATGAGCTGAAATCGAATTCAGGTTAACTTCTGCGTTCATGAGTCCTCTCATGGCGTAGTGGTAACGCGCCCCAACTAGAGATCGGGGAGTCGTGGGTTCGATTCTCACTGAGAAGACGTGTAACTTTTTCGCAAATCTTCACATCAATTTGTCCATCTAATCCAATTGCAAATTATATGTAATGTTTAGCTTTTCGGTAGTTGTTAAACTTCCACTCGGCTGGTTAGCCGTAAACAACGATTCATAATTAAAAACAAGTAAGTATAAAAACGTTTTTTACAGGTTGGCTCCAAAAGACAAAACCTCGTTTTAAGAACTGATTCAATTTACGAAGATTAGTATTCTTAGGATCATGCATCTACTTTTCAAATTACAATTAATATAATCCTACCGAAGGATCATTCAGAAAAAAAGTGTCCATTTAAATTTCATACTAAAACAATTATAGCATAGGACTATCTTTGTAGCTTTCACCCTTTCAACTTTGTCATATTATTTTTTTTAAATGAAATTCCGCTTCATCGGGACACGGATTCTTAGAGGTTCCAAAACAATGATGACATTTTTTTATAGCAGTATAAATTGAGTTTTTAACAATCTAAAATGCATACAGGCAAGGAAAATCTGGTTTGGAAGGGACTTAAATTGATAATGTGTTTACTAATTACTAATATACTTAATAATAATAATTATAATTACTGATAACGGTGGCGTTTATTTGGACACTAAACATTTTATTATTAGTCATATCCGGAACCAAGACAAAATGATTGTTCGCATACAATATTTTATGCATTTTTAAAAAGTTCTTTACCCGAACAGTATCTAACAATATCCCTTCTTCCTTTTTTTCGCATTGCAATGATTCTTGATGTAAGTTCTTGAGACTCAAGAGATTAAGAAAAACAGCAATTGGACTACTAGGCAAGTGTTCCACAGACTCATAGATTGCTCGCGGAAAATATTAGGGAAGTCTTCTAGTGATTCACTCAATACTCACTCAGAAATTGTTTCCTCAACCAATTATCATAGGAATTCGTCTTGAAATTCTTCAACTGATTCAGAATTGCTCCAGAAAATCTTTTGGTACTTAGTCCAAAAATGAAATTAACGAAAATTCTCCCAGAAATTCTGAATTACTTTTTCTTCAATTTCAAAATTCATTTAGGGTTAAAACCACAAAAAATTGCGGAAAATTATGCAGGATTTCGTTTGGTAAATTCTACAATATTCATTTTAAGAGATCCGGAGACATTGAAAAACTGTTGTTATGTAGGAATTCATCAGGTATTCAATCAGTGATATCTTAAGGATCTCGCTTAGGAATATATACCAGAGTTATTTTGCCACCAATTATTTCCGAAAAGCTTCTTTAGCATCTTTTTAAACACATTCCTAGAAAAATCCTGTTTTAACTCTTTGAGGACTTATATTTTAATTTTTCTGAGAGTTTCATTGGCTTAAAAAAAATCAGAGGGTTTCTGAGAAAAAAATTGGTTGAATTCTTCTGGACGTAACGCCAGAAAGAAGAAGAAGATGTTGTTATTAAAATCTTTCGCCGTGGTGAGTTCAAATACTTTGCATCAAATATGTTTTACATAAATTTTTGTTTGAAATTTTATTTGGCTTCGTTAGAGAACACTTGAAAAAATGGTAAAATACGAAAAAACTCGTATTTTTCTCTCCACATAAGACAACATCACGAAGTTGAAACTAGTCAGGTATTTTAAATAGTAATAAAAATAATACATATCAAATTTACGAAAGGTTAATCCGTATTCTTTAGATAGGCAACTTCAATTTTTGATTTATTCATGTTTTCACGTTAATATAAGGATTTGTTTCTGATCATGTTCAAATCGACCACGGCTGGAATCGGGTTTTTAGTTCTAATGCAAATTTTACAATCTTTAGTTTAAAATTTCAATTTAAATAAGTGATAGTCCAATCAATTATCATATCGTCGCTGATACATAATTTTTTTAAGATTTTTATTCTATGCACTTTCTGACATGGAACAAATTTTGTAAAACAAATCGGCTCAAAATTAACGCGATTTGTGCAAGACTGATAAGATACGCTTCAAAGAAATGTTACGTTATAACGCGCGTTATCAACACTATAATAATTAAATTATTCATAAAAAAACTCAATCTAATCTTGTTCGGCACAGTAATCAAATGTGTAAAATCAGATTTTTATATTTACTAGTCTTGAAATGGCAGTATGGTGAAGTCGTGCCCATACTTTTTGGGACACCCTATACATGTCGATTGTATGTTTTCTTAGTGGCACACACTCCTACTTTGAAGGGCCCCTGGATCTTACATCGCACCGGGACCCGAAAGCCCTCGCTGCGCCACTGGACTTCGGGTAAAATTAAAGAATTTTAAATTCCATGCCATTCCACCCTTACTGCATGCATATGTGTTACTTTCCCGTAGCGTTCCAGATTGAATATGCACAATTTCTAAAGGTTGAAAGGTTGTATTATCAAAGATCTTCAATTTATTCCCTAGCAAAGTGGCCAAAAATAGCCCGATCAGATCATTTAACATGAGGGCATATAAGAGAAAAATGAGTGGAAGTAGTTACCTTCTATTCATAGCTCATTATTCAGAGGAAGCTTCTTCACCCATCACACGCATCTGCTTCCGAAGCAAGTGTTTTAATTAGAATGAAACTTTCTTCATATTCCTCCATTTGATGGATATAATTCACTTGAAAAAGTTACAACCATCTCTCCTTCAAACATAACCAATCTACAGGAACACACATCACCGCACTCGACAGGTGTATGAATATGTTACCAATAACGATGCAACAAGATATGACGCTTTCTTCTCAACTTCCATGGAAGAACAATTCAAAGCTTACCACGACGGCACAATGAGTAAGACCTTCTTTGATAGTTTCTGCAAAATGTGATACCACCATCAGCTTGCATTGTGTGTTGGACATGTTGGTACGAGATGGGTTGAGTATGCCCGATTTCCATTTAAACATGAAAATTGTTCTTCGTGTTCTTCTCTAAGACACTGCATTCCAATTGGAGCATACCTTGCTTATGCCTGGAGAAATGTTGAATACATCGAACTCGGCTTGGGATTTGAATAAAATTATCTTTAGTATTGTTTTGCTCTATCGACTGGGTCAAACAAGTTTCCAGAGAACTTACTCGTATGTGAAAAAGTTGCTAATTCTAGTTTCTATGAATCTCGGTCTTCAGATAGGCGCATGCAGTTCGGATGCTTGCCTAGTTTATCCAGCTCTGTTCGGTGCTCTGGGTCATATTCTAGCAGAATAGAGTTTGAATAATACAAGTTATACATGTCACAAAACTCATGTTCACCATTCTACACATCTCGGTGCGCTCTATAGCTTCCATTGTCGAGCTGCTTCCATTATCAGGCAGCTGAACCGATCAACCGTCTCGACAGCACTATTCTTAGTTCAAAGTGAAACGAATCGAGGTGGCATCATCTTACATTTTCTGTTCGATGAATTTGAAACAATTTTGAGATTTCATTCCTTTCTTTGGGTTCGACGTAGTGTACTGTGGGGTGTGCAAGTGAAATATATTTTAGGATGAAGTTATTTTTTTTCTCTGTCTTTATTAACGAGATCTCGGGACTTCCCTTCCGAAGGAAGTCGTCACTATAACTTTTATGTCATAAGTGACTATCTCGGGGATGGGATTTGATCCCAGGTCTTCGGCGTGAGAGGCGTGTTTTCTAACCACTACACCGGGTCCGTCCCCTAGGATGAAGTTATTTGAGAGGGTTAAATGTAAAGGGGTGTAAGTTACTAAAAACTAGTTTTGAGGAAATCAACTTTGAAGCTTAAGTAGATTTGAGTACCTTGTACCTTTTAATTCCGCTTTAATTGCTTATCTCTGACAGATACGCGTATTTCGACTTCCACTTGTAGCCTTCGTCAGTGTCAGTTACTCGTATCCAGAAAACCGCCACGTTTTGAACGAAAAATCTTGAAGATCGCGAACTACTTGTTAAAAATTTGTTTGACATTAAATCGCCCAAAGAGATCAAAAGTGAAATAAAATAAGATTCACTTGGTATTTCCTTCAGACTTCCATGGTTTCATATGCACCACTGATATCATCATGGGAACTTAGCTATATCTTAGCTTTTTATACGCCAATGGGCAAAAGGTCGAAAGGCAAAAGGTGATTTGCATGGTGGGAAATTTTTCATTCTTCTTCCTTTTCCCCTTGTTTGTTTTTTGATTTTTCATCCTTTCGACCTTTTGTCTCCTGACTTTCTGTTATTTCGACATTTTGTCTTTCGACCTACTGTCATAGATTACTTTTCATAGGTTTGAGATTTGATGTAGATATCTGATTTCTATCCCTTTGCGTGGTGGCGGTGTTATCACATAGTGCTCATAACAACGTTAGTGATTAATATGAAAATTATCTAGATATTCACATACAGCACTGACTGACTCAAAACGATGCTTGTAGGTGCTAATACTTCCAACGGTTTGAGATATGAATAATTGACTACTGAATGGACCATGATAGAAGTCCATTTAGTCCAACATCACGTGTTGCTTTTTTCCACTAAATTAATGTCGATATGAATGACAGGACAAAAGTGCATGCGCCAATAAAGGCGCCATTGATCGCGTCACTAAAGTTTCGAAATCGATTGACTCCTTTGAGCTTTTCTATATCATTCCGGGAACGATGGATGAATACGGTCATATCCCCGATCCGAAGAGCACAATTGGCTGCCGCTGATTGCACTCACCGGATGCATCGATGCAGCGACACTCCATTCCCGTCATTTTTGCCAACGGTTGAGATTGGTTCCCCCACAATTTTCCACGCCAATCGTCATCGATGTTCACAATTCACATAACCGTCCACTCCGGAGTCGCACGCAGGAGTAATTTAGGGTCAATAGTGGCGAAATTATTGTCTGTCTTCAGTAATCTTGTTATTGACTAATAATGATAGCAGTAAATGTCGCATTATGGTACAGAATCTCAACCAAAAAAAAAAAAAAAATGCAACGTGTCTATCTACATTGTGATTAGAAATCCTTGAAAAATATTCTTATACTTAAATGGAAGGATAAAACTAACTTATTCATAATTTTCAAGATATTGCCAATGGATTATTTTCGTCTGCCCATCTATGAAAGTCAGCTGTCAGCAGAGTCGCTTGGAGTCACTTACATCCAAAAGGGATACATTTATATTGGAACGCACAAAAATGCCTGGGTAGGATAGTCAAAGAATTGTCCTACCAATGATTCAACATGAAGTGACATCATTCCTACAAAATTTCTACAACCAGATCTTTTTGATAAATTGCCGTCATTATTTTTGGATGGATTTCTTGACAAATTACTGTATTGCGTGGAGAACTATCAAGAAATTCCTAAAGAATCATTGGAAGAATTCATGGATTAACCCAAAACCGGTATCTGAGTATGAGCATGTTAAACAAAGCTTGCTTGTTACACAAAGCACTGGTGTAGTGCTGCTGGCGATGGCTGATGATGCTCTTGATTTCGCAAGGCACTCCTGGAAAACGCTGTTGATGATCTGTTGAGCATGTGTACATCGTATGGCAGGAACAAACATGCTCTATTCCCAGAGAAGTCAGGAAAATTTCCTTTGCGTAAAAATCCTCAACCGGCGGGATTCTACTGAATAGCTGTGTGTTTACCGCTACGACTATCTGGGCCCCCAGAAAATAAAGTATATTTTGGAGAAATTCTGAAAGCATTCTTGTCGGAAACATTGAAAATGTTTGCAGAATTGTGAAGAATTACCAGCGAAATATTTGAGAGAGTTTCTGTATGTTTAACCCTTTGGGGCCGGCGCGGTCATATATGACCGCAGTACAAAAAAGAACCAATGAACAAATGTATATACTGTCTTCGGCAAAGTTGTCCCAAAAATACTCTTTTATCAGAGAAAAATATAAAGTATATGCCTTTATGACCTAATTAACAACCTAGAACATCCTGAACATCCTAAAGTTTGGAAAATTGAACTATAAGTACATACGAAGCGTGAAATGCTGTTTGTGAACATAAATGGTGTCTAGGCTAGATAATACAGAATTACTCTTTTAACGAAAACACTATTTCACTTGCTTTGCTATGTCCTGAGATATTCTAGGACGTCCAAACTGTCCTGAAGCACACTCTTTGAAATCTACACCGTAACAGTAATTGTTTGGGTTAAAAACAATAACATTACAAATTCAAATAGAATCTACCAACCTCTGAGAATCTTAAGAGCTATGTCAAG
This sequence comes from Aedes aegypti, assembly GCF_002204515.2. Lineage (NCBI taxonomy): Eukaryota > Metazoa > Arthropoda > Insecta > Diptera > Culicidae > Aedes > Aedes aegypti. Next base: position 9,331 of record NW_018736015.1, read on the forward strand.
GAACGTTTGGGATATTCCAGGCCCTCCAAATTACCCTGGAGTTCAGAACTTCAGGTCTACACTTGTTCCAGTAGTTATTCTCGCTAAACTGAGTGAAGTTATATAATCTACGATGTTTACTGAACCTTGTCACGGATCAAAAGGCTACTTCAAGAAACGTTTGAGGTATTCCGGGCCTTCCAAATTACCCTGGAAATCTGAATTTCATGTCTACATTTATTCCAGTAGTATTTCTTGTTAAACTGGGTGAAGTTATATAATCTACCATGTTCACTGAACTTTCTCACGTATCAATAGGATGTTTTAAAGAACGTTTGGAGTATTCCGGGCCCTCCAATTTACCCTGGAGTTCAGAACTTCAGGGTTACACTTATTCCAGACATTTACCTCGCTAAACTGAGTGAATTTATAAAATCTTTCCTGTTCACTAAACCTTCTCATGCATCAATAGGCTGTTTCAAGGAACGTTTGGGATATTATAGGTGCCCCAAATTATCCTGGAGTTCAGAACTTCAGGTCTACACTTATTCCAGTATTTTTTCTTGCTAAACTGAGTAAAGATATATAACTTACCAAGTTTACTGAACCTTGTCACGGATCAATAGGCTTATTCAAGGAACGTTTGGGGTATTCTAGGCCCTCCAAATTACCCTATTGTTCGTAACTTCAGGTTTACATTTGTTTCAGTAATTTATCCCACTAAACTGAGTGAAGTTATATAATCTAACATGCTCACTAAACCATCTCATGGATCAATAAGCTCTTTCAAGGAACGTTTGGGATATTCCAGGCCCTTCAAATTACCCTGGAGTTCAAAACTTCAGGTCTGCACTTGTTCAAGTAATTTATCTCGCTAAACTGAGTGAAGTTATAACATCTAACATGTTCACTGAATTTTCTCACGGATCAATTAGCTGTTTCAACGAACGTTTGGGGTATTCCGAGCCACCCAGATTACCCCGGAGTTCAGAAATTCAGATCTACAATTGTTCTAGTAATTTTCCTTACTAAACGATGAAGTTATTTAATGTTCACTGAGCTTTCTCACGAATCAAAAAGATATTTCAAGGAACGTTTGGAGTATTCCAGGCCCTCCAAATCACCCTGGAGTTCAGAACTACAGGTCTTCCCTTGTTCCAATAATTTTTCTTTCTAAACTGAGTGAAGTTATATAATCTACTATGTTGACTGAACCTTCTCATGGATCAATATGCTGTTTCAAGGAACGATTGAGGTATTGCAGATCCTTCAAAATTTCCCCAGGACTTCAGAACTTCAGGTCTACTATTTTTCCAGTAATATTTCCTTCTAAACTGAGTGAAGTTATATAATCTACCATGTTCACTGAACCTTCTTACAGATCAATTGGCTATTTCGAGGAACGTTAGTGATATTCCAGGCCCTCCAATTTACCCTGGAGTTCAGAACTTCAGGTCTACCCTTGTTCCAGTAACTTTTCTCGCTAAAATGATCAAAGTTTTCCCTTTGGGGCCGGCACGGTCATTTATGACCGCAGTCGGAAAATGGCTGTATAAAAAGAATCAATGAATAAAATTTACTGTCTTCGGAAAAGTCCTTGCAAATACACTTCCCTGTCAGGGAAAAAATTTAGGTGTATGCTCTAATGTCCTACTTGGCATCCTAGAACATCCTGAACATGCAGAAGTCTGACAAATAGAATAATTAGTATAAAAGTAACTTAAAATGCCTTTTGTAAATACAATTGATGTTCGTACTTGGTAATACATACCTATTATGTCAAGAAAAACGCTGCTTCACATGCCTTTTCATGTCCTGAGATATTCTACGACGTTCAGGCTATCCCGAAGCTCAATTCTCGAAATTTACAGCAGTAGTTGCTTGCGCTAGAAATACCCAAGTAACACCGAAAACATAAATCCAAATTTAAAAATACAAAGTTTGTCCTACAATGATTGTCAAAAAGTTTTTGAAACATGTCATGTTTCACGTAAGTCGCTGTTTTGTTTTGTTAAACCTTTCAATATTGAACTTGATGGGAGATGTTCTACTAAGGCATATAATTTGTTTTGCAATACAAATCTACCATTTTGTCGAAAACGTTCTGATTACGTTTACTATGTTTCAACCATATTATGTTTTATTTTGGTTTTCTTATGTTTATCAAACATGTGTTTGGTTATATGTCTTATTTCGGTTGTTTTAGACATGTACGACAAATAAACAGTCTCAATATGTCATATTCATGTTACATGTATGTCATAATATATACTCTTTTCAAACATGTTCTGAATAAACAAATAATGTTTATTTTCAGTCAAATATAAGTTTTTCTAGTTGTCTATAAAACAAATGCAACAAAAGTGACATTTAATACTTTTGATAGCATGGATAATAGGGGAAGTGGTGGTAAAATGAACAGGGGTGGTAAAATGAACACCGTGCCTTTTACCGAGAAAAAACAAATTTCAATGAATATTTATCACTCACGGACGATTTAGAGCATATATCTGAGTGTTCGGATTGATACGAAGGTCAACTGAAGTGAAAATATCAACGAAAATTCAGATTTTAGAAAACTACGTTTGAAAATTGCAGCTGACGTAACTTTTGGCTCGGAGGTCTTGAGGTTTTTCAGTGATGGGAATATCGTTGTGATGTGATGTCAAATCTGAATCTTTTACATTTCTTTTTTAATGGTTTACAATCATTTATAGATATATTTTAGGGAATGCAGCGAAAATTATTAAAAATATTAGTTTTGCTCACGTTTTTTGTTTGATGTTCATTTTACCACCAACAGCTGTTCATTTTACCCACATAGTGCAGGTAAAATGAACATTTCAATTGTATTTTGCTAGCCATACAAATATGTGAAAATTTAGCTATTTTGGTCTGAATTCGTGTTCCTGCTTTAGCTAACATCCCTGTTTTTGATCTTGTGCGATAAACCTATACAAATTCCTCGTTTTTCTACCAGAAACAAGATGATATCCTTAAGGTGTTCATTTTACCACCCCTTCCCCTACACTGCCGGCTAAGAAATTCTCCATATGGTGTTCACTGAATACTTTTAAGCAAATGTCAATTTATATGAATGGATAGAGTGTTGTGGTTGTTTGCCACTGTTTAGTACGAAAAATGTTCAATGGAATTACCTAACTCGCTTACAGTTGTGTTCATGCAGGGCTTACGTGTTTTTGTGAAAAATTGTGGGAAAAAAATATATAAATACTTAGAAAACACTTCATAGTCATTTGGTATAGGAGTTTTCCGTCAACAAAATTGTAACATAAAGTTTGCCGGAGTAGTTTTTGGTTATAACTTTATTTCGGGTACAAATCAACAACGGTTCGTGAGACTTGAGAAGCAACTTCCATGCTACAACTTCAATTTATGCTGTCATAGTCAAGTGATTTATCAAACTTATATCACACAGTAAATTTATGATCACACTAGTTGTCCCTGAAAACTTTTCACTGCCTTGAATGAAACAATGGCAAATGATTGGCAATGAAATTTTTGTCTTTTCCCAAAACACTCGTCATGCAGTGTGTCTAAGGGGACCATCTTTAATTTTTTAATTTAATTTTGAATATTTACCATAACGATGAGATTTTTGTTCTGAAGCTTAAAAATAAATAATAGTAGTTCAGTAGAAGTTCAGTGTATTAGTAGAAAACAAAATAATGAACTAATTTGCAAAATGTGATGATTCCTTTTTGGAAATATTTACTTGGCTTGATGTCGAAAAATGTATATTGAACGATTTATGAGGGCGAATTGATTTTTTCGAAGCAAAAGTGCATATTTCACCATAATTTTTGATTGGCATATTAATTTTGTGTTAAATAACAGTAATCAATCAATAACAGTTATGCAATCAAAAATGAAGGCTTGTCAATGTTTGCACTTTTACATTTTTCATTGTCGACCATCCAATGCATTTCCACTACCAAATGTTCTCAGTATTTTGTTGCGTTAATGGTTTGTTGGACAAAGTATAATACATAATTATTGTATACCTAAACCCATATGATACATAATTTTGACAACAAAAATATGTTGCACAAGCTCCACCTTCTGCGCTTTTCCAGTCATATATAAGTATGAATTACAGTTTATTCGCTATGAAACAGAACATTCTCATTAGTCATATTGAAGTCATTGTGATTTATATGAGACATGTTGTGTTACTTCAACGATGTGTTACTTCAGCGATGCCAGATTTCTTTGGAAATCATTCCGTAGACGAAAAGTGATAAGCGGGGGGAGAGATCCCCGGCATTGCAATTCCGTAGATTTCCGTTAGAAAAATCCGTAAATTACCGTAGAATAATGAGAATTTCCGTAGCTTTCTGTAGAAAATATACATTTTCCGTAGAATTATCTTACGGATCCGTAAAAAGTGCTCAATTCCGTAGATCTACGGAAATTTAATAATATTTTCAACTCAAATGGAATCTATTGACCTCTGAGAATCTCAAAAGCTTTTCCAAACTATCCTGGAGCTCAGAACTTCAAATTTGCCCTTGTGGCAGTGTTTTTTTTTTCGCTAAATAGAGTTCAGTTATATAATCTACCAGGTTATATAGGGCCCCCATAGCCGAAGCTGTAAAGACGCGGGTATTCATCATGACCATGCTGAGGGTTCCGGATTCGATTCCCGGTCTGTCCAGGATCTTTTCGTAATGAAAATATTCTTGACTGCCTTGGGCATAGAGTAAAGGGTGTCCACGATGAAATTGCCACAAACAAAATTGATTCGCAAAATTCGAGTTCTCATCCGATTGCCATCAAAACTTCAGGGATTGAGAAATAACTATTAAACTTCATTTTACAACGTCCCAACAATCTTCTGGCCGGATTTGGCCTCATGCCACTACTCCAAGGACGTGCTGAAGTGGTATGCGGATAATAAGGTCAATTTCGTGCCGAAAATGTTCAACCCTTCCAACACTCCGGAGCTCCGCTCCATCGAGAAGTACTGGGAAATTATGAAGCAGCACCTTTTTACACACTTAAATTATTTTGCCGACCTCAGCAAACGGATTGCCGAGAATCCAACAGCTGAGATTTCGGTAAAAAAAATTGCCGAATCTCGGTAAAGTTTTTACCGAAATATCGTTAAAATTTTACCGAATCTCGGCAAACCAAATTTTTTACCGAGATTTCGGCAAACGTTACCGAGATTCGGTAATGGTTTACTGAAATCTCGGTAAACGTTTTGCCGAGATTCAGCAAATATTTTACCGAGATTCGGCTGTTGGATTCTCGGCAATCCGTTTTACCGAAGTCGATTTCGGAAATTAAGTGTGTAAACGACCTAAGATAGTGAAGACAGTCGAGGAACTGAAGAAAGTATGGGTTCACATGCAAAAAACGGTTGATTCACAGGTTGTGCAGAATCTCATGGCCGGGGTTAAGGCCAAGGTGCGGGCATTTCCGTATGGACTGTTAATAAAATACAAGTAAAATGGTTAAATGAAGTTTAATAGTTATTTCTCAATCCCTGAAAATTTGATGGCAATCGGATGAAAACTCGAATTTTGCGAATCAATTTTGTGTGTGGCAATTTCATCGTGGACACCCTTTATCTTCGTGCCTGCCACACTGTGGAATTACTCAAAGAACACTAAGCTGAGGAGCAGGCTTTGTCCCAGTGGGGACGTTACGCCAAGAAGAAGAAGAAGAAGAATCTACCAGGTTCACTGAACTTCACTGAACACTGAAATTCAAATTCATCGTTAAACGCATGTACCATGAGCTTCTCAAGAGTGTTACGTCTGTTTGTCTGTGACAGTACAGTAGTGACGCCTCTACACTAGACTGGCCCACCTTAGTATGGAAGAAAAATAAAGTTGTATAATTCCACGGGGCACCCGCCAGGATTATTCTTTGAGGTTAGAGGAAGACTTCCTGAAAGTTTCACCTCATTTGGTCGTTCCATGAGCTGGCGCAATTGAATTGAAGTTAATATGGGATTTTCAGCTCCAACATATAGGAAACAGCACATCATCTCCTGTTTGAGTCAGGAAAATTGTTGATCGCGTTCAATTGAACCCAGAATGTCAAAAACACTACTTGATACTATAGCAAACAATATTGTAGAAGGTTGTATGATGATCAACATTGATAAAGTTGGTGTTTTAACTATCTGAAGTAGATTTGCAATATTGCTTAGTATTCCTTCAACTTAGCTGGGTGGTAGCCACTAAGCGCATCATAGCCACCTATGACGCTGGGCGAGCTGTGGCACAAGGTGCATGCACATGTGTGATTGTACGGGAGTGCTGATCTAAGCCTAACTTTCAACAACTGAAAGCTTAATGAAAATGAGCTTAAATCCAGATACAACCTTCGGCAACTATGTTCATTAGCGTATCAACTAGTGAATTTGTCATTCTGGGCTCAATTGAACGCGATTATCTAGTGTACGAGACGAAACAGTGACATAGGGTCAATTTTCAATATATTTGAGACGAATATTCCATACAAACTTTGAATTGAATGCGCCAGCTGGGGGAGCAACCAAATGAGTTGAAATTTTGAGAGAGCTTTTTTCTTACCCTAAGGCATATATTTAGGGGGTGCCCCGTTGAATTTTACAACTTTTTTGTTTAAGGGCCAGTCTACTCTACACGTATAGTCGTGTTGCACGATTGCAAAAAATAAGGGGAGCTCGAGATTTGTATGACGATTACCGGATCTTTTCGTAAAGGAAAGAGTTTTGACTTCCTTGGGCACAGAGTATGGGCGCATGCCTGCCACACGATATATCCATGCAAAAAGGTCATTAGCTGAGAAAGATCTCAGGTAATAAATATGGAAGTGCTAAACTAACACTAAGCTGAGAAGCCAGTTTCCTCACAGTGGGAACGATATGCCAAGAAAAAAGAAGAAGATTCGTCGACAAACACATATATTCAAAACGTGTTTCTACTCGTTTACGCATTTAGACTCTACTGACGTTTTCACAAATTGTTCTCAAACAAAAGGTGAAAAGCAGGGGGGTTGAAAATAGTATATTTTTACGTGACATAATTTATAGATGCTTCCCAATAGATGTCGCTAATTATGACTGGAAACTTTGTCGAATACACCATGTTTCGGAAGTGCTTCGTTTCGTAATTATTAATTTATTACCACTAAATCCTGACTCTCATCGCGTTGTAGATCTTATGTACTGAACATCCCGACAAGTTAGATAATCTAGAACATTCGAAATGATCTGATAATATTTGCTGAACACTCAGAAGGTTCAGAATATACGGTAGATTACAGTTCATCACCTTGTATGATGAACAATGTTGTTATTACAAGCATAGACTTCAAGTTATGAACTCAAGAGTAGTTTGGAAGACCTAGCACCTCCCAAAAAAATATTTGTCATCATTTCTTGTTATGTTTAGCATTTTGAGCACCAAAACTATTGAAAGGCGTCCAAAAAACTGTATAATAGTTCTTGGAAAAAATCAGGCCCCAAAGGGTTAAGTCACCGTTGTTCGTATATTTGTTGTTCCGCCGAAAAACATTGAATTGATCGCCGATACTACTTAAATTCAAATTATACGCAACCAAAACGCAACCAAGAAACTTTATCTTATTAAATAGTTTAACAATTAGCCCGGAAGTTTCTAGATTTGGTGATATACAGTTTGCACAATTGGGTCCTAAAATGTTTAATGAAATCTTGTTTTTATTCAATAACACGAAAGAACATCTTACTTACTACTTTAGCAATATTTTCCGCTCAAATAACGGCTATATCATGTTTAAACTTTGATTTAAAAATTGGGTCCATAAATGAACCCTGACATGTTTGACGTTCGTTTAGTCGACAAAAACACCACAGGGGTTTTAGTTTTACCACTGGGGTTGTTCCTATCTGACATTTCGGAAGGGACACGGAAAACAAAATACACCCAAAATTTGAGTTTTAGCCAAGGAGTGTGACAAAATCTAAAAATATGTTTTTTGGACTCAAACCAACGGAAAACATTAGAAAATTGAGTAAACATGTGTTATTGGCCTAAACTTAAGCGTTTGGCACTAAAATTGGGACAGGGCTTTAGGACCCTATTGCTATGAATCTCATATCATATATAGTTGATATCAATTTTCAACATATCTTCAAATGATCTTTCAGTTGCACTTATAATAGAGTACGACACTTTCTGGTAAATTTGGCAAAACGCGCAAAAATTTGTCAGTACTATTTTTTAATGCCTGCTTTTTATAAATGGGACTACCTTACGATTCTCGACAGCACGGAAAATATTTGTTTCTTCCTTAACAGGGCAGGTAGCCTAATTGTCTTGAAATAAGAACTTTACAGATCTCATGCATGAAAAATAGACTATAAAAGACCAGACAAGAGTCAAAAAGAGATTAAAAAAGATTATCAATAAGGAATTAAGATAACAAAACAGAACCCTAGTAAGAACCAGGAGATAAGACTGTTTTTCTTCTTCATTGTTAAGATTTTTAGCTCTTGGCTGATTCATCTCATGTTCATAAAAAGTGGGGGAGATTGTTTAGGAAAAAAGGAAACCTGGTTAAAAACCAGAGGGGATGGGAACTGGCAGTTTTCGAGAATACATAATTGTTTTTCTCTTTCAAATTTGTGCTGTTGTATCGATTTCCGTTTCATATCCGAGTACTTACGAGGTCTGTGTCTGTTTATTTCCGAGTTGCTTTTTCGGCATTCTTTGTAGCAGTTGAGGATATATCTCAGGGCTCCGCGTCCTGCAGATTTTGAAAGTAGGCTCTACAGGGGCCGCAGATTTAAAGTTCCGCGAAAATTGATTTTTCGAATTTCAAAAAATGGTAGTGCTCAAAAGTTTTGTCTCCTCGAAAAAAGTCCCCATGTTAAATTTGAGCTCAATCGGACTTCGTTAAGTGGTAATCGTAAGCCATTTTCTACATTTTATATGTGGTATTTTATTAGGGTGGTTCACTTATTTTCTATTAGGGTGGGCCTTTCTGTCGAAAAATCATAATTTGAATGGGATATTAAAAACAATAGTATTTTATCATCTCTTTCATCATCGTAGGGCATTTCCTTCATTAGATTCGTGATATTTTATTAGGGCGGCTCACTTATTTTCCATTGGTGTTTGCCGAAAATTTAAAAAAAATAAGAAATTTAAAATTTGATCCTTTTTTTAGCGCAATTGTATTTTAACACCTCTTTTAATAATCGTAGGCCATTGTCTTCATTTTTGTTCAGAGAGGCTTTAAATTCCTCTGAATTCATGCGCCTCTAGTTCCATTTGATATGCGACATCATCGTAGGACACTGTTAACATATTTCATTAGGGAGTTTCTCTCATTTTCCATTAGGGTGCATCATGTTTCGTATAGTTTGAAACCATGATTTCTCGCAAAAGTCCCGTCCACTTTCTATAATTATGGTGTCATTGTAAAAATTTCAACCTTAATTTCTACAGACCAAAAGATTATGGTGTGGACTACTACATAATATTTGCGTAATGTTCGACGTGATTTCAGATGCACTCATCTCAGAGATCAAGCATTGAGCCTCAGTGACTTTTCCAATTCAGTTTTGCACCATCCACAATGGTCGGGCTCCATATAAAGAGCGGCCAAAACTATCAAAAACTTTTTTGAGATTTTTATGATTTTTTAAATTTTAAAATATACCTCATGTGTTACATTATTATGATCCTTAATTGAAATTGACCTTAAATTTAAATTTCTATGACTTTTATGACGGCAAACCGGCTGAAGTAAAAAAAAACAACAATCAAATTAAGCACAACATTTATAATTTAGGAATGCAAAATTTCCCCAAAGTTACACACTATCTGAAAGCTTATGATTCAACACTTTTATCGAGCATTAGGATAAAAAAATATTTGGTTGAAGTTTTAATACTATTTAATATTATACTTTAGTAGTTTTGATGATTTTGAACAAGAAAAACAACTCGTGTCGCGTCATGTCGCCGCCATTTTGAATATTGCACATCAAAAAGCATCCTTAGATCTTACGAAAAACCTTTAAAATTTTTGCAGAAATTTGCTGATTTGCAAGTTAGAGCTATTTGAATAATTCAATATTTTACATATATTTTGACGATATTTTTCATACAAAGTTTATTTTAAATATATTTAACCACTATTCATACACATTTTGATCAAACTCGATCAAATGTAAACAAAATTTGTGCTTTCAGCCCAGTTTGATAACAATTTTAATTTAAAAAAATCTTTTTTTTAAGCTACGTGATTTGTGAATAACCCCTTCTGAATCGACAAAAACACTTTTTTCCGACCATTGTGCCATCTGTGCAAGCTCAGATAAAAAAAAATCAGAGTGATTGGTGAGAAGGCTCTGAACTGTAACCCCGGTGCCCTTAAGATGGGGAACTGTTAGATTTTGCAATGGTTATAGTAGCAATAAGGTAAGTAACGAAAGGGAGAGGAAAGGAATTGTGATATTTAAAAAATATAATGTTGGTTGTTTTTGGTACATTACATCGCATATATTTCCTTAATTACATCTGATTTGTTTGAACTTTTATACATTTTTCGATGTTCTTCGACTAATTGCAAAATGAACTGTATCTGATTTTCATCGGTTGACAATTTCGAATTATATGTTTTAATTAATGCAATACCTCGTTCCGCATTGTCACATATTTCAGCGAAATATTTCAACCAAATCGCCATACAAAAAGCTAGTGTTCGGAATATGAGTCTGTTCGGAATTTGAGACAAAACGGTATGTCGTGCACAACAACGAAGCAGCGGTCAAACAATACAATGATGGTTGACATGTACTACCAGAGCCACGCGAGAACTTTTTTTTTTTTTTTTTTGATACTGTTTCTTTCTCTGAATGTTCACCGAATTTTATCCAACTGTGACTGTTATACGGTTATGATTACCAATGTGACATAACACCTTCGTATTTTTTACGAATTTTCTAAAACAATCTCACAGATTTCAGTAAGTTGATCGACTCTCCATTTGATGACTCTCCATGGTATTAACCCCAATTTGTCAAAAATGTTGAATGTGACTGTTATGCAGTTATGGGTAGCGTAGTCACTGTTCCGGGGAAAGCGATCGCAAAAACCACTCAAAAGATGCCGATATCTCGAGCACGAACGCGGTTGCTACGATCAGCAACGATAACGCGTCCAAAACTGATAAGATCAAGGTATCTAGAAGGGAGGTAATCCAATATGTCAGATTTCTTATTCCGCCATTTTGAAATGCCAAGTGACAGCTGGCGAGTTTGTTTTGGTTGTTTGGATATCAGGTGCGTGGCGTGACAAAGTAGGTATAGAATATTTCTTTTACACCCATATATGTGTCGTATACGCGGCAAAGTATCTGAATTGTATTTACTAGGTAATGCACTGAATAAAGTTACAATAATACAACCGTCACCGTCAGACGGGAACACCGTGGCACATCCTTTCTTTCATCGGTTGACCATCGTTGGTGGGCGAGCCGCACCCGCAGAACTATTCAAAATTTTCACATTTACATGCATTACAACCAACTCTCCAAGTAATCTACTTTTCTTCGACTCAAACACCGGAATACTACATTAACGACGAAAATTCGATTCGCGACAAAACAGCTCATAAATGCTGGAAAAAATTTTCACTTCACTGTGTTTATGTTTGTTTGAGTAAACATTCCCTAACAACCCCATCGAAACGGTAGAGTGAAAAATGTAGAATCCTGGTTTGAAAGTCACAATCCCTAGCTGCAAATCCCACCACCTCCTCCACAATCGTCCCTTCCGGGTCCAGCTCACCCACTTCACTCTTTTCTGTGCGCTTTGACTAACTGTCACACTACACGCCTAATCCAAACTCATCAAAATAAGATTAGACTAAACCCTACAACCCCCACCTTCCTTTAAATGAATGAGCTTACGGATAATTTTTCTATACAAAATACTTTCTATATACCAAGTAAAGACATCTTCAATATAACAGCATAGTCCATTTAACGAGACGTTTTGTGAACAGCTGATCGCATATTTTATGAATGAAAAGTTTAACAGGAGGAGGTGTCGTAATGTGCGAAAGTAACAGCAATATCATCAAATTTAGTGTTTCGTAAAATGGACTATTACTAATTTACGTTCATATATTTCTCTCCCTTTTTGAAGAAAAAAAAAATTACAGTATGCAAGTTTACTTCTTATATATCATCAATACCAGTGAACTTAAAAAAAAAGACTCTGCGTTAGTAACAAAACACTTGTTATCAACTCTCTAACAATTAATGGTGTTTGTAAAGTACCATCACTTTTCAATGAATCCAATACTGAACGATTCAGTTAATTATTATAACGTAAATAATAAAACAAATTTATTCGTATATTAGTGTAATTGAACAGTCTTCTTGTTGTTCCAGAAAGTTACACTTCTGAATTAGCATTCATAACCTTTTCCCAATCTACGCTATAGATGATTTTGGCAAATACAAATAGAAGTTACTTTAATAGAACATTCATTAAATTGTATATGATTTTTCTGTTCTAGTGAAAACACTGCTTTCTTTTTTTTGCAAAGCCATGCGCAACGTTATAGATCATGCTAAATTTTAGTTTGAACTTCACCTAAGATGTAGACTAACATACAAACTTCGAGTCGATCATTTGTGCCTCTAGTGTTTGTTCGTGAAATTCACGTACAAGTCAAAGTTAAACGTTAAATGCTTGTGCTGTCTCCACCTGAGAAGTGTAGCGTATATTTTTTTTTTGGTTTGGCATATTCTGTATTTGCACCGTTGAAGAAGATCGTGGACAGGCAGACGGTTAAAAGGGACTGCAGTCAATCAACGCAGATCAAAACATAAAATTGCATTATGACCAAGATTATGGAACACAAACGCTAAATTCTGAAAGAAAATGTGTTTTAAATTGGCATTCTAATGTATTGAATGAAACCAATTCTGAAATGCTATCACCGATTATAAACTAGCAGTACAGCCACACACTTTCCAATTACTGGCAAAAAGCTCCTTACCAAGGACAATCATGGGCCGCACATTACCAGTGTGTCAACCAATTAAACGGTTTTTTTTTTTTAATATCAATAATGATAATGAATCCGGCAGAAATCGAGACTAAGATATTTTTGAAATTTCTTTTGTTCATGGTCCCTGCGCTTCGCGAATAAGTTCAGAGCTGTTTGGTTTGGTGGCGGCTCGACGATACCTAACAAAAATGTTCGACCACTTTTGGTCAAAAGAATTCATATATTTTGTCCGCTCTCCTTCAATTATTTTCCCCATAAATCATTTTACTCATAAAACTCCATTTGTGAACATTCTAAATATGCATATACATGAATATTATTTATGAAACATATGATTCATCGACGTCGCTGCTATTTCAATATTGTTCGCCATATGCTGGCAGGGATCCAGGCTACCCAGTTTCTATTAAGGCTCAGCAACCCGTTTTTTATTTTGGCAGCCATGTTGACTTTGCAACTCGCAGTTTCGAAATGATAAAACTCAGTCGATATGATTAATATGGATTCAAAAAAGTATCACAATATACGCTTACATGCAGGTACTTTTCAGCTTAAGCAGTACAAACCTATTTTTTTATATTTCTTCGAAATCATGTATTGAATTATCATCGATCCTCAATGATGCATAGTTTCACCTTTGAAAAACATGCTGTGAAACAAACCAATAAAATCATGCTGACCACTTTACGGTTAGTTGATTCGATCATCACTTACAAGGTAAATTATAAAACCACAGTTCAGTTTCCTCTGCTATGCTACGCACTATTACCGTCCTCGTAAAATCGAAGTATGGACTTGAAAAGTAAAGCACTCAAAAATAATTTCTCATTTTTACCAAAGTAATTTTGCAGCTGATTTAGCATGAGCGAAATGTCACTTTTACTTGCGAAACAATTGAGTGGCCCATTCTCCGTACGGAAAAGTGACAACTCCATTTGATTTACATTGCAGGTGTTACCGACGTTATAAAATCAGCTCTACTTCTCAGCAGCGTACAGTTCGAAAGTAATTTCAATAGCGGAATTATTCTTTGACCGTTTCTTGTCTTATCCTCTTGCACAATACTTATAAACATCGTACTGTCCATAACATTTCACAAACACGGAATAGGGCTGTACACAAAATTCATTCCCTATCTTTCAATCTTCCATGGAATTCGTAAACAACAAGGCCAGTAAACATCAAAATACCATACAACATCAAAACAATACAGAGCCCCATTAGTGATCCATTATATGAGAGATAAGCGGAAGTAAAATGGAATGATATGGCAACATACCAGCAGTGCTGAGTTTGCTTGGCGTCGAGAATAATATTGTAACACGGACATAACTTCCTCATTGCTAAAAAGTGTATTTCGTTATGGATCTTTGAGCTACATTTTCAAACTAATAAATAGCAGAAAAATTCAACAACTAAATATCGCATTGACAAAAAAAAATCAAAAAAGGAAAATATTTCATTTTTTTTTTTGCTCTGTGCAAAACAACTTTTATCGAAATAATTTCAGGTGGATTACATTACTTCTTCGAGAAAAAGTTCAAAACAAACATAACGCATGTTCGTTTGGCTCATGCTTCGACAGTTCTCGCTGCTCAATTTGCTAACACTTTGACATAAATGTCAGCTTCCGCGAATCTTTCTTATAAAGTTTTACTAAGTCCCATAGACGAGCATTCCCTTTGACAATTCGATTACATTGAACCCTCCATGAGTCGATGTTCCATGACTCGATATTTCCATGAGTCGATGGTCTTTTCAGATACCGTCTCATGGAAGTTTGATTCATTAACTTCTAGATCACTTCCACATCCGTTAACTGACAATACCACCTTTTTCTCCACTTGCACATATGTGTTCCATTTCCGACTCCTTTAGAACATAGGCTGCGACATGCAACATTTTCAAGACAGACTTAAGTCATTATATTTCATTTCTCTTAGATTTTGAACCCATTTATTTTCATTTTTTTTTTACCTCATTGGAACAGAACATGCTTCTTAGCTCAGTGTTATCATGAGCACTTCCACAGTTATTAACTTAGAGCTTTCTTTGCCAAAAGTTTCCAATTTCGCATTCGTATATCGTGTGGCAGATAAGATGATCAAGGCATTACGAAAAGATCCTAGACCGACCAGGAATCGAATACAGACACCTTTAGTATAGCTTACTTTGTAGCCTCGCACGTCAGCACTAGGCTAAGAAAGGTCCTAGTTTCCTTAAACCAATTTTGCATTTACTCCAAACATATAGTATCTGCAAGGCGGTTTTCCCTCCAGGTGGTCTAAAGTCATTTTGAATTTTTTCTGCTTGCACCGAGGAACAACTATGAACATCACATCCTCATCATTGTCCATCGACCACCTTTTCAACGAAATATTTGCTATGTGGTCAATCCACTAGCCACAGCGCTCGCATCGGTTTTTTTGTTTATGCGTTCGACCTCTACACACTACCGCCATCAGTTGGTCCGTCGTTTGGTCGTTAGAATTTAGCTTTGGGCGTACATGTCCTCATGACTATGATTTTGATTGCAATTTGACTTAAGTGTTACGTCTGTTTGTCTGTGTATGAACCTTTCTTCCAACATGGAATCTTTTCTCTATCTCCAACCGAGAAACCATTTAGGGTTACACCCGTTTGTTGACTGGCATCCCGCCACAGCCACAAAGTTCCTTCGACCAGCACACCGCCATGGTCAAATATTCTAGTACTTCGACCGGCAACCCGGCACGGTCCTCATTCATTTCCTTTGACAGGCAACCCGCCACAGTCACAAGGTATCTCAGATCAGCAACCCGCCATGATCACTATTTCTCTTGTCGACCAGCAACCGGTCACCTCACTTCTCTTTTTTTCACCGGCATAGCCATATCTCTTCTCTGACTGGCAACCCGGCACAGTCAGAACTCTCTTCGGCCGGCAACCCGCAACGGCCGCAAACATCCAATTATTCAAGCCTGTTTCCCAGCATAAAAGGCATCGAGGCCACAGCAAATGCCATTTTACCGGAACAAACTGGTCGGATTTTCAGCTTCGCTAAATTCAAATCACATCTTTTCACCGCTTAGGTTACCAATAGACATGTGTACCTCTGTGTCGTTTACACTGTTATTCGATGCACACACACATTCAACGTCACTTTTATCTCCAGGTGCCGCAAAACGAGCGATCAACTTTTATATTGAAAACCAGCTCATGAACCCACTACTAACGGGAGTGGCCATCCCATCCTCGTCGCCAGATGTAGAATCCTGGTTTGAAAGTCACAATCCCTAGCTGCAAATCCCACCACCTCCTCCACAATCGTCCCTTCCGGGTCCAGCTCACCCACTTCACTCTTTTCTGTGCGCTTTGACTAACTGTCACACTACACGCCTAATCCAAACTCATCAAAATAAGATTAGACTAAACCCTACAAAAAACAGTGTACACAAACCCGCCAGCTAGCCAACTCGCCAGCTGTAACTTCCACCTTCCCCGCAGCTAACCACACCGCGCACCCACTGACTGCTTAGATTGGTAAACCTGGCATTATAAAAACCTTGGATAAGATTGTTATTCTTACCAGAAATTACTCAAAGTATTGTTTTTTAATTCCTCATGAAATTAATACAACTATTACTGCTTACATGCTTACTGCTTCATACAGAAAATTTCTACATCATATCCTCCAGGGATTGATTCAGATATCTGCCCAAGGAGTTTCCTCCAAAGATTTCTCCAGGAATTTACATTTCATAATTTTCACAGACTTTTTAAGGAATCCATTCAAAAGTTTCGTTTTAGGAAGTCAGTATATCTACTAAATATAATTATTAAAATTACCTTAGAGATTTCATTGAAAATTCCTCTAAAGATTCTTTTATCAAATCATCCAAGAATTTATCCAATGATTCTCCAGATCTTCCTACAAGATTTTCTTTCGAACTATTGCAAGAATCCAACCAGTATTTCCTCCAGGAATTTTCTAAGATTTCCACAGAATTATCGTTCAACATTTCTTTAAGATTCCTTCAGGTTCCTGGAGAAATAGGCAACTTTTGAGCAATTTTCTAAATCTTCAAATTATATTACCGATTTTTTTCTTATAGATTTTTCTAGGAGAATTACATGGAAATAAATAGGTTTTCTATTAAATTTGGAAATAATTTCTTTAGTTCTCAAATGAATTCCCTGATTTGGGATGAAATAAATCCTTAAGTAACATCTGATGAAACTAGACTAACTCATACAAGGTTGTATGTAAGAACATCTAGCCATTCGAGCAAAACTTGGAGGATTTCCTAAACAAACAAATTTCCTACAGTAATTCTTGAAATGTATCCGACGGACTCCCTGAAAAAAAATGTATGTGTGAGATATTGGAGGAATTTTGGAATGATAACAGAATTTTTGGTGTCTTAACTAAACTAAATCTTAACTAAATTTTCGAAATATCCAGTAAGATTTATTTGAGAAATCACTCGAGACATTTTTTGAAAGAACTGCAGGATTAAACCTTGAATGAAATACAGCATTTCCTGGGTAAATATGGATGAATTACTGTAGAAATACGAAAATCTCAGGAAGGATAACTGAAGAAACTGGCCAATGAATTCTTGTAGATCTTCCAGTAAAAAATCCCTGAACAAAATTCTTCAAAAACTATGGAATGAACCTTCCTGAATTTTCTTGTAAAAACTTCTGTAGGAATCTTTGGAAAATCTCCTATGTAACAACTGGGGCAACCCAAGAATCAGTCATTTCATCAATACCGGAGTGTTAAAGGATTTCTTGTAACCACATTCTGAAGTAATTCCTCTAAGCATCCCTTGAGACACCACTAGAATATTGCCTTGGAGAGTTGGTAATACAATCTGAAGAAGAATTTCTGGAGGTATCTCTGAAGAAGACCCTGGATCTATGCAAAATAAATTTCTAAGGAAAACAGTATCATGATTCCTGAACCTCTTTCTCGAGGAATCTGATGAGAAATTTTTGAAGAACTTGGTAAATAAACGCATATTTGGTATCTTTATAATCATTCAATTTTGGCGGTAGAAATTACTGCAAGCAGAATATGGCAAAAAGTAACTTTAGAAACCATTTTGTTAAAATACAGAAAAACCTTCCCTCAAAAATAGAGACTTTTTATAGACTTGCATTGCAAAAAAATAACAAGTCTCTAAAAAGAGATCTTTTACCAGCCCTGCTATAAGCACTGTTTAGATACCTAGGAAATCTTTATTTAAAATTTGAAAAAAAAATACAAAGAAAAGAACATAGATTTACAGCACGTTGGTGTTTTAATAAGGACATTGTAGAACAATATCACTGGCTGTTGAGTTTCGCAGTTTGTTCTAGTTTTTGGCAAGTCTGTCTAAGTGAACTGGTTAGAATTTTTTTATTAACCCTCTTATACCCAAATTTTTATTTCCGATCTAAATTTAATTTTAGTTATCTAAAACCGTTCAAAACACGTTTTGGACAATGATTTATTTTTAGTAGCAAATCTACGAATTTTGGTTTTCGATTTTTATAAGTTTTATTTTTGAGCATCCTTATCATTTTTCATTTTTTTTTTTCTTGAAGCCTCTTCTAGCTACAGATAAACAGCAAAAACAAAAATTCAAGTTTTTATGGTTTTTTATTTTCTGTGTTTTTAACGAAAAAAAAACAGTTTTTTTTAATACCACCAAGCTCTTCTTCTGTGATAGGTTGATCGTAGAAAAATATAAAAGGTACGATTTTTCATATTACACGCTTAATGAACCCCAGGCATTCGTGGGTTATATAAGAATACAATTTTTCAAACGATTTTCAAAAATACAAAAAAGTTTCAAAAGTCATAAGAAAGCTTTCTTATATGGGTGTTATGAATCAAGGTTTAAGCCAACAATAAAATCATTTTGATTTCCGAGCTATGAAAATATACACAAAATTCCAAAGTGTACCCCGTCCCGGGCCCAGATAGCCGTAGCGGTAAACGCGCAGCTATTCAGCATGACCATGCTGAGGGTCGTGGGTTCGAATCCCGCTGGTCGAGGATCTTTTCGTAGAGGAAATTTTCTCTCTCCATCAAACCAGCCGGTGGGCATTTTTTCGTCCTCCCATACCATCAGAAGTACTCGGAGAATCGACTGGGAAAGTAATTCACTTCCGTACTTGAGAAACTCTGGGACCGGGACCGGTATCTCGTCCTCCCCAGCAGCCTTGCTGTTTTTCAGCTCACTGATAGCCTTTTAAACCTTTGCTATGGTCGGTGGGTTCACAGCTCGATCGTCATCATCAATGTTTATTCTGTTTTTCGCGACTTTTCCATTTTCATCTTTCAACACTACTGAAAGTGCTTCTTACACCTGGCAGCCACCGCCATTTCATCGTTCAGCAAATGCCTTCTCGATCATTGAACACGGCGGGCACTGGCATGGCATTGTGCCTCGCGCCATTAACCGTTGCATAAAATCTCCGCATATCGTTCTGGTTTATGTTATCTTGAGCTTCAGCTACCATACTTTCTTCGTGTTACCTTTTCTTACTGCGGTGGATTCGCTTTTTTTCGACTCTTGCTGTCCTGTACCGTGCTCTGTTATTGCGGGTACCGGCCACAAGCTTACGGCTTCTGGTGATATTTTTCACGTCGGTCACTCTCTGGCACTCTTCATCGAACCAGTCGATTTGTCCTCGTCGTCGACCAGTGTCAATCACTTCCCGCGCCGTTTTGGTCACAGCTTCGTGGGTAGGGTCCCATAGGTTGTTAACATTTCCAGAAAAGTTGATTCTTCCCAACTGCTCGCATAGTTGCAGGCAGTGCTGCACAGTTACCCGATCAGTCGACAAGCGTTGGATATTGAAGCGCATCGTTCTGTGGTTTCTAAAACTCGTAAAGCTGGATTATAATGCCCGAATTTTAGCAGCAACGAGATAATGATCCGAGTGGATATTAGGGCCACAAAAGGTCCTGACATCTATGTCATCTAATATATGCAATCTATCAAATTTAAAATTAAAACCACGATTTTTTGTGATGACTCCTCTGTGCATCGTTCGGACACAGCTAGAATAGCATACCCATTTTGATGCACAATTTCTCGGAAATAATGTACCAACCTCCAGTTCCACTCGCCACCCATTACTTCGCCACTGGTTCCCAATCAACTGAGTTTGTCACTTGACACCATCGTACTCCCATGTGGACCATTGCACGTAAAAAGTAAAAGTGATGACATCAATGACGACGACGACGACGACGCCGGTTAGTTGCCAAAGGTCGGTAATGGAGGGAGAAGCCGGCTGTCGGACGCAAAAAGGTTATAGCGATGATTTTCCAAAGCACAGCTGGTGATCCAATTTAGTGCGAATTGTCGTAACCTCGAACTCCGTTTGCAGACGCAGCTTAGTAGCAACCACAGGACTCACTCGTGCTCTTAAGGACCAACTCTACCTCGCAATGAACGTAAGGAATGTTGCGCTGGAGTTGATTTCTCGGGAATTTGCTCATAATTTAACGTCGAAATGATGCTGAGGCAATCGGTTCCAAGAAACGGAGCATCATCCAAAGTGCTCCCCCAAGCTGTAAATAAAATCATCAAATTTATACTCATAAACATAGAGCACATTTTGAAGTAACGCCCTTTTGATGGTATAAGCCCATTACCTCGGTATATGCAATCTTAACCTCTTGGCGAAATTTTGAAATAAAAAAATGTCTCGACCAAACGGATGTCGACCACTGTATAACACTGATTTTTATTGTTATTAGTAGGCTTATGCCATCAAAAGAGCGTAACTTCAAAATAGACCCAAAGATATTTTTTCGGTTTGCACAGACATGTATCTGTGTTGTTGTGTTGAGATGTGATGAAGATATTTATTTTTTCTGTCAATAATGATCTGGAAAGCACCGTATCATCTCAAGAGGCAACCCAGAACAGCAGCAGAAAGCAACCAGCAGCGTGCTTTCCCGAGGAATGCACGCCGGATTCATCGATGCCATCGAATCATCGCACATCAACTCTCTACGCCCGTAATTGAATTACGACGCTAATGGATGCGGGGACGAGACCAGGCAAGACGACGACGACGACGACGACTAGCAATAATAACATTTATCGATTCGATTGTGTGCTGATTGTGCATCTCTTGGGGCGAAGAAGGGACGGACGGATTCCGAATGCAGCTGAGCTTGGCAATGCCGGTTATTATGCACAACAAACGGACAAACAACCGAAGAAGGATCGTACACTACTGGTAGCAGTTGGATGTACGAGCGTGGAGCACATTCAAATCGAACATCAAGGGATTCATTGATGATGAGAGAAGAAAGTTCCAAGAAGATTATGTGCCGATCTGATACTGATGTGGTCTGAGGCATGTAGAAATAATTAGTTCAACGAGACGATTTAATGTGGGAATAAATAACGTTGATCATACGTTCTTCCTTTGCTGTTGGAATTACGTCTACTCTGGAACGAAACTTTTCGAAAAGGTCATTTTGAATAAAATGATGGTCCACATCAATGGGAATTAAATTTTGCCAATGAACAGTTCGAATTCCGCCATATAAATTTGACCACTCATCGACTTTTACGTGCAACATATTTTATTCGTTCCAACAAATCTAAATGCTATTCTACTGGTCTTGCTCTTTCAGACACAGAAAAAGCTTTCAACAGTGTTTGGCATGAAGGTTTGGTTGTAAAATTAAAAAATCTTCAACTTTCCAACATACATTGGGCCGTATGAATAAAATGCAGTAAAGTTGGGTTTACTACATTTTCGGTAGTAAACGCTATATGTGGAACACGAGTGGAACATGTTTGTGTCATTTCCCTTTCTACACCTTTCGAACATACTACAAACAACGCATTGCTATGAATAAAGGTAGCATTTACTACAAAGCTACTGGTAGTAAGATTGCGGAATTGAATGGAATGATTTATATTAATGAGTAAAAATCATGGGAAAACGATATGAGCTTTGATATTTCGAAAGTTATTTTGAGTTTTGCTTAGGAATTCTGAGGTTACAAAAACATTCACCCCGCCAATGCTGAGATTCCGGTAAGATTACCGGCAGTAGCAATTTGTAATATCCATGTGAATTATTGAATTACGATAAT
This sequence comes from Aedes aegypti, assembly GCF_002204515.2. Classification (NCBI taxonomy): domain Eukaryota; kingdom Metazoa; phylum Arthropoda; class Insecta; order Diptera; family Culicidae; genus Aedes; species Aedes aegypti. The sequence continues at coordinate 31,446 of NW_018736015.1, forward strand.
TATGTTGTTTCCTAGGAATTTTAGGATGTCGTTAGGAATTCCGATATTTATAATGTAATTCTGAATTTTACGTGTAAATTCTGACATCTCAGATTTCCTTTTGAATTCCGGAATTTCTGTAGGAACTTTGAGATTTCGATAGGGATGTCGGATTTTTTATGATAATTCTGGAAGTTTAAATAACATTCTAGGAATATTGCGGAAATATTAGGAATCTGGTAAAAACTCTAGGATTGGGGTGGGAATGGGATTCCGAATTATAATCTCTTGGAATTCTGTGGGTATCTTTGAGACGGTATTTCTGTAAGAATCTATGAGATTGCGGTGGGATTCCTGCGAATTATTGTGTGAATATTTGTAATTCTGAAAATCAATCTTTGTAATTATTGTAAAAACCTTTAAGATTCCGTTGATCTCCAGTTCCGTTGGAATTTCAAAGCAAAGCATTAATATAAACGTTTTGAATGTCGATAAATATTTTATAGATTTCAATGGGATTTTTTGTGAAATCGATAAGAATTTCAATAATTTCAAAGTGAACCCTGGTGTATTAGGGGAGATCCTCATTGAATTCTAACGACTACCAATGGAATCACTACAATTCTCATAAAAATCTCGACATTCTAAGTTCTAGACATTCCAAGGATACTATCAGAAATCCCACCAAAATAACGAGAATATCACAGAAACACTTAGAACATCCGGAATTCAACATGCTGTTAAGAAAACACTCGGGGAGCATCAAAATTCTACCGCAATTTCACCAGAATCTCAGTACTGGTGCTAGAAAATATGTGGTTCCAAATTTGATAGCTGTAATCTCAAGATCTCTTCATAGATGTTAAGCTAGTATTTAAAAAATCATCAATCACTGGCGTTGGCGAAGGCCGGAAACCACCCAGAAAATTCTTTGATGTACCATAAAACGGGATAACTTTGATAGTTTTTTCAAAGAAAACTTCAATATTTATGCATTCTGTTTCAAAGAATTACAATTTATATTTTTAAAACAAGTACTTACCTCCCAGCTATCGATTGCACTTGACAGATTGCCAAAAGATTTATTCTGAATGGATACATTATTTTTCATATTATCGAAAGTCGGTTTTTTGTTTTGGGGTAACTATGATAATGGAGTATGAATCGAACAAAATTGAATGAATTACTCATTTATAGGGTGTTGCTTACCTCTAGGCGTTTAACGCTATATGGAAATTTCTGACTAAGATTACAAAAATGGTCCCAGTCTGTAAACATGGTTTTCGCTAAGACATTTAAGAACGAATTCATGTTCTACTATAAATAGGCTGTCAAGGATAAGCATAAGCATAAGCATAGATGACCGTACAATTCGTAGTTGCTACTCCGTGATTGACCAGAACAATCGAAGTTGCACAGGGAATTAATGAATGGGGCCTGGGATTAGCTTACCATTCTTCAATGTGCACAAATCGAGAGCTCAAATTTAAAAGTCAATAACGGCGCCGGCCACGTCCTTACGGTCATCGGGGAAGGGAAGGAATGTTAGTGTGACTACCGTTGTTACTAGAGACCGAGATCACCTCTGCATCTCAACGGTTGTCATGGAGAGGATATTGGGTTAGTGGGATAAGGTAAAGATCTGGGAGTCACCAATGTTTGGTGATGCGATCCATGATATAATCACGCCTAACCGGATTCGCGAAATAATTCGATAATCGCATTAAACGCCGAACAAGTGTTCGTCACTCGCCCACGCAAGAGCAAGCGACGCGATCAATAGATCAAACACTACTAGCGATCCGCGGCGCTTTTTCATTTCTCTGAGCGAACGACGCGCGACAAGTTTGATCCTGCCCCCATCGCCCGCCCCGCAGGAGCAAGCGTCAAGGTCGAAGGATCAAACACTACTAACGAACCGATCACTTTTTCACCGCTTCACTACCGACGTGCGACATGTTTGATCCTGCCCTCATCACCCGCTCCCGCAGGAGCAAGTGTCAAGGTCGAAGGATCAAACACTACTAACGAACCGATCACTTTTTCTATAAATAGGCTGTCAAGGATAAGTGACAAACTCATTATAACTTCATAAAATTGTTTGTAAACATTGCAAAAATGCTAAAATCTTATAATTTTTTAATATTTTCAAATTAATCCTCAAATGCACTTGATTCCAACGAAAATAGCTTTGACATGAAGTGTCATACTAACACTCTTTACTTTTGCATTCGTTTTGCTTAACTGAATAACAGAGACTTCGTTATTTCGTGTAATATGATGTGGATCTCGCGCTATCGAAGTTACCCGCATTATCAAAGATACCCCGTTTTTTTACGGTACCATTATCATAAAATCATAAAAATCAAGAGAATAGCAGACTAATCGCAAAATTACACTACAAATCTTGTCAAATAACAGCACCTTCATGATTTGTGCAAATTGTCGCGTAATCGATTAGATTCGATGAATTTTCTTCAGATGCATGATTGTATTGATTTTAAGCGTCAGTCTGAATAGATTGTTCTTTACGTGCAGAATCACTCTGCACTCTGAATGGAAATTTCTTAACGTGCAGCTTCAGTCACTGCTCATGTTCGAAAGTAGTAACTACTACATGTTCGAAAAGAACAAATGTAAACACGGACCAAACTCATGAAAAGGCGTAAGGAAATCTGGGGTAATTGTACCCATGAGGCAAAACTTTCCACGGTGCTCTTTGAGGCTATTTGCGAAGCAATTATGAACAATTTTTCTTCAGGGGCTGATAGTAAGGAACCCCAAAATACGATTTGACAAGAAAAAATCCGCGGAAAATGTTTCAATTTTAACATAATATTCATAGAAACCCCAGAAAGTCGTTTTGCCCCTGGAGTGCATGTTACCCCAGATGCCCCTACCTAATGGACGGCAGAAAGTTGTTACACAAAGACGAATATGAGTGTGTGTTAATTCAAAGCGATATGGAATGGATGACACGCACACTACAACATTGTTTGAATCACATCGAATGTGATAGTCATTGCCTGTGTTGCTTATAAATGAATTCAAAATGCTCTCAATGCTTCTCTAGTTTGGCGGCATCCACAAATTACGTAACGCTCGAAGGGGGGGGAGGGGGTAGTCTCGAGCGTTACGACTCATACAAAATTTTAAAAATTTCCATACAAAAAGCGTTACGGAGGGGGGGGAGGGGGTCGAAAATTTCCAATTTTAGCGTTACGTAATAAATGGATGCCGCCTTTTACCATATTCTCTGAGTTTATCATCATAGTCAACGCTCCATGGTTGCTCCAATAATTGAAGGGATCATCGGCTCATGGTAATATCGCGGTATAATATGTATAATATGTACCTTGTAATATTACAGTAAACATGAAATTTGAATTTTAGTACGATTCCATTTGTCGATATCTAGATGCGAAAAATCGTTCATGGAAGTTTTACAATATACCAGTGCAGCAAAAATTCTATACTGTTTATGTTGCTATAAACCAAGCACGTCGAAAATAAACGATCTTCTCATGACTCATTTTTGTAGTCAAATTATTCAGACATTGAATTAGAAAGTCATTCTACAACATTAATTTTGTTACCTACATTGTTAATAACACTGCGGAACACGTTTTTGTCTCCAGCACCAAAATACCGCTATTCACTCAATTAAGGGTTGCTGAATCCATTGCCGTTTTCAAAAATATCATAGCACGTCTAGTTTTTGAGATATTGACTGTTGAAAATGCAAAAATTGACTATTTCAGCCAACTTGTATGCAAGTTTGCCAGCTTGTAAGGTAATATATTGGCTTATTTTGCCACAGAATTCAAACTTTATGTGTATAACAATACTTATCATCAAAGTTTGTATTACTTTCGATACGGAAAAGTTATTTTTTGATGGTTTAGAGAATTGTTGTATTTTGCCACATAGAAGAAACGAAGAATTTTGTATGGAGACTGCAAGCATGTTGAAAAAATCGGTTTAATCGAAATTTAATCGCGCAATTTTAATCAAATTATGTCTGAAATGAAAGTTCAAATTCTATTTTGCATGTTTGGTGGATTAGATTACTAAAAAGTATGATAAATTGTACTTTAAATTTCATGTAAACATTAATAAAACCAGTGTTTTATACAACTTTGGCGACCTGTAGCTAAAAATTGTGACGTGCTGGAACATTTCTGAGAATGGCACCAGATTCAGCAACCCCAAATCTACTAGAGACACATAATTTGATCCTTGAGACACGCAAAAATGTCATTTTTGTTACGCTGTGTAATTAATGCTCCCTTTAAAATCGCTCTGGCACGATGCCGAAAACGAATTTTATCAAAACCAAACAGTATATTGTATATTGTGAAGAATTCGATTTTCTGACATCTCGGCTGAATAAGCTCCGAGATTTGGTATTGAAAATTACTGAATTCTCAGCTCTTGAGCTCTCGGCGAATGGCGTCGCTGAGGTCGATGACATAATTCAAGTGTTTACGGATCTCCATTTACCCGGTTCACCGTATCATGGAAATTTCCGAGATTTTTTTTTTTTTTCATTTCTTATATCTAGGTGTTCTGTCTAATAACAGACAACACTATCATCCTAATTTGGTAAAACAAATTTAAGATTTAATTAACATTTTGTTAACAACATATTACATTTCATTTGCCGTAGCAGTTCAGTTTTTTTACAGGTGAGTTGATTTCACCTGCTTATAAGAGAAAAAAAAACGTTTTTAATATACTTAACCTAAACATATAACGCATTAATCGTGGCAATAGAAGATTGTAACGATTTTTGCCTGAAATTATTAATGATTGTATTTGACATTTGTTCCAATGTTTCAACATTGGATATTCTATGTAACTCATTGGTACTATACCAGGGGGGAAGCCTCAGAATCATTTTCAAAATTTTATTTTGAATTCTCTGCAGAGCTTTCTTCCTGGTATTACAACAGCTAGTCCATATTGGTACAGCATACAACATGGCTGGCCTGAAAATTTGTTTGAATATCAAAAGCTTGTTCTTAAGACAAAGTTTAGATTTTCTATTAATAAGGGGATAGAGACATTTTACATATTTATTACATTTGGCTTGAATGCCCTCAATGTGATTTTTGAAAGTTAAATTCTTATCTAGCATGAGCCCTAGATACTTAACTTCATCTGACCAATTTATTGGAACCCCTCTCATCGTGACAACATGTCTACTTGAAGGTTTCAAATAAAGAGCTTTTGGTTTATGTGGGAATATTATTAGTTGAGTTTTGGAAGCATTAGGAGAAATCTTCCATTTTTGTAAGTATGAAGAAAAAATATCCAAACTTTTTTGCAATCGACTACAGATGACACGCAGGCTTCGTCCTTTGGCGGAGAGGCCTGTGTCATCCGCAAACAAAGATTTTTGACATCCCTGAGGTAACTCAGGTAAGGCAGATGTGAAAATATTGTATAATATTGGTCCCAAAATGCTGCCTTGGGGAACACCAGCTCTTACAGGAAGTCTTTCAGATCTGTAGTTCTGATAATTAACCTGAAGTGTACGATTTGACAGATAACTTTGAATTATTCTAACAATGTATGTTGGAAAATTAAAGTTTTTCAATTTTACAATCAAACCTTCATGCCAAACACTGTCGAATGCTTTTTCTATGTCTAAAAGAGCAAGACCAGTAGAGTAGCCTTCAGATTTGTTGGAACGGATCAAATTTGTTACACGTAAAAGTTGATGAGTGGTCGAATGTCCATGGCGGAATCCGAACTGTTCATTGGCAAAAATTGAATTTTCGTTGATGTGGGCCATCATTCTGTTCAAAATAACCTTTTCAAAAAGTTTACTGATGGAGGAAAGCAAACTGATTGGACGATAGCTAGAAGCTTCTGCAGGATTTTTGTGTGGTTTTAAAATTGGAACAACCTTAGCATTTTTCCATTTGTCAGGAAAATATGCTAATTGAAAACATTTGTTAAATATATCAACTAAAAATGATAAGCTACTTTCTGGAAGTTTGAAATTTCCGAGATCATTCTACGTGTAAACCGTTATTCATTTGAAGTTCGTTTAATAGGCTACACATAAAAATAAGGACGATCAATTTAAATCAAGAATTTAAACGAGAATGAACCCCTTATTTCTTGTTTTGTTTCGTGCTTGCCTATTAATTCACTGGTAGCGAAATATTTTAACTTTTGACTAAACTTGTACTGATAGCCCAAATGATCAGCATCATAAGATGTTCAGCAAATAAATTGGTTACTGGTGCCGGGTTACATAATTCCAAATATAATTGCCCATAACATGTCAAAATTTTGCTTACTGAATAACTTCGACGAAGATGTCAAGTCTCAAAATAGTCGGGAACTCGAGACTCTGTATTTGGAAAATTTTAATCAGGAGCTCTAGCTTAACCATATGGATTTATTAGAAATCTAGCAGCCTTTTGCATTTTAATTTGAACGTGGACGAATTTTGAGTATATTTTACATTTCTCACTTTGGCCCGTGATAGACAGAACAGCTTCATCAATGACACCATCTTTCTAACCTAATTTAATTTCCTGAAATATCTACTTTAGAAAAATTGCATGATCATTAGCGCCGTTTTGTGGATGGATTCCGAATCAAACGGCACATCACACACTTAGTCCTTGATCTACTAAACAGCTTTGCCGAAGACACCATCTTGCTGAAATATCGCTATCCTGAGATAACCGTGATTAAAATACAGCATGCTCACTAACGCCATCTGGTGGTAGAATTTCAAGTTGGGTTGCCTATCACATACTAGACCTTGACCTACTTAAAACTTTTGTCGAAGACGTCAACTTTCTAGGTAATCAAGATCCTGAGAGATCTGTGTTTAAAAAAAAAACTAGCGCCATCTGGTGAAAGAATTCCGTATCAAATATATCATCACATATTAGTCCTTGAACTACTGAACAACTTTGTCGAAAACACCAACTTTCTAAAAAATCGGGATCCAGAGATATTCGTGATTGAAATATTGCATGCTCACTAGCGTCATCCGATGGCAGTATTTCAAGTTAGGTGGTCTATCATATGTTAGTCCTTGACCTACTAAACAATTTTGTCGAATACGTCATCTTTCTAGGTACCGTCAAACGGGGCTTCTTTTGACAATATTTCCACATTCTTCAACTTTAAGGATTTGCAACTCTTAGAATTATGGATAGATATTGATGATTCTTACATATATTTATGTTGTATATGTACGTAACAAATTTGCAAAAATGAGGCAAATCCAACAAGAATTAACAAAAATGCTTGAATAGCGAAAAAAGTCTGTCCTTCAAGACAAAAAAGGGGCTTCTTCGGACATTTTCAGAAGTTTTCACAATTTTATATTAAAATGATTTTTCCTCATAAATTTCAAACTGATTATATAGATTATCATCCATCGTGATGTAATGGAACGTTTTTTCATTGAAAAACATAATTTAGAAAACTGCAAAGCTCGAAACAATTACACATATATATAACAATTAATTTCAGCGAAACATGCTACTCGGACTTTCCAGTTTACAGTATTAAACTTAAACTTTCAACTTCCCTTTAAATGGAACTATCAGTTACGAATGCTTAATTTTAAAATGAACATACTCGAACAATGTATCTACAAGGTACTGCGATGATTAATGAGTAATGTACAAAAACTGTCTTTTCTATTCTTCTTCATATCACACGAACGGTATGTAGAGGGATCACATGAATACCTGTAACTAAAAGTAATTTTCATTAAAAACGCAATCTATGAAGTAAAGTTGTGCAAGATCGTGAAGAACTAAACGATTGCTTTTGTAATATGCTTTGAGCTTCTTGTCAGTTTAGAGCTGGCATAAGAGTTGTTTATTCTAGAAGTAAGTGGATGCAATTTTTTTGTACTGCAAATTCATATAAAATATGACGGAAAATATTTTTTAGAGATTATGTTGTGAACTTTCCATTGATACGTATTGAAATATGTGTGTTTTATGTCTACTCACTTTTCCAAATATATTTTATTTTTGTTTTTATGTTTTATGTTCCCCCGGGACACAATCCGATGGCCACTGAAGCGTGAGGATTTTTTTTTGTTTTGAATTTTAGCCTCGGAAGTAGCCATTCATCCTTCAAAGTTTTATTTCTTAACAATGTCTTAGCTACAGTTCATAATTTGTTGATTAATTCAGTTTTCCTCAAGACATTTTCCATTTTTTTCGTTTTCTTCTTCGTTTGTCAAAATATCACCTATAGTTAACCCTAGTTCACATTCCTTCCTTTGATCTTCGTAAGCCCTACAGTCCAAAAGCAGGTGAGTTACTGTAACAGGAACTCCGCATGTTGTGCACACATTAGTTTCACGGTTGAACAGATGTTGATGGGTCAATCTTGTGTGACCGTTTCGTAGACGACTGATGGCCCTCCTCAGCGTTGGGTTTTGTCGGTCCTTCCACTGGAATGTTGTTGCTTTGATGTTTCTCAGAAAAGTTGTATTATTTCTCCACTGGTTTTCCCATGCTAGTCTTATTTCATGTTTGCAACATCGTAGTGCGTCCTCAGCAGGAATGTCGCAGTTATAAAATTCGTCATCCTCGCCTGCTTTGGCCAGAGCATCTGCTCTTTCGTTACCTGAAATCCTCGTATGTCCCGGAATCCAGCATAAGGTTAGTTGTTTTCCCTTTGCGACTGTTTCAATTTCTTGTACCCAAGAGTGACGAGAGTGGCCCTTTTCTAGAGCTGTCAGAACACTCGCCGAATCTGTGAATATAACTGTAGCTGATTCGTTCGAACAGGTTTTGGCGATTGCAAACCAAATGGCTTTTGCTTCCGCAGAGAATATAGAGCATTCTTTGGGTAGCATTTTACTAAAACTTTCGTTTTCTGTTGCTACACCAAAGCCTACTTTGTATCGGTCCACTGAGCCATCCGTAAACACGTGTTGGTATAGCATGTATTTAGTTGAAGTTAAGTATAGAAACAACTGTTGAGCTTTTGCTGGTGGGTCACCAACTTTGAATTCTGCTTGATCTCCCAGTCGATTCTAATTCTTGGTTCATTCCACGATCTGTCACCGATCCAGTGCAGTATTGCAATCCTGGGTAATTCTTGCTGGGTGAGTTGTTCATAAGCGTTTTTGGCTCTTTCAACCGATGGGTAGGTTGTTATCGATTGTGATTGGGAAAAGTTTTCAGGAAACAGCTTAGTATCTCTCTCCAATAATCGAATGGCTTTGGTTATTTCTGTGAGAGTTAGAGTGTATTCAAATGGCAATTGTCCAGCTTCAGCCATTATATACTCTATCGGGCTTGATCTGAAGACTCCCGATGATTCGCGAACACCTGCATTGAATAAAGGTAGTAGTCTCTTCATATTTGTTACGCTGCCACTGTTGATGAAGTTTATACAGAAGAAAATTTTGGAGAGAAGCATTGCCTTTGTGACTTGTAGCATTGTTTTACGCGTTCCACCGTTCATTCTATTTCCTATCACTTTGAGGAAGTTAAGCACAGTCTGAACGTTGGTTCGCACGGCTGCTATGTGTCTTTTGAAGTTGAGTCGTTTATCTATTATAACTCCTAGTATCCTTGTATACGCTACTTCTGGAACTACAGTGCTACTAATTTCAATTGGTGGAACTGCTGAGTGTTTCCGCTTTCTGCAAATGTGTATACAACTTGATTTTTCAGCCGATATAATCATTTTAGTTTGTTCAGCCCATAACCCTAACATCGAAGCTGCTTTTTGATTTTTTTGGCGCGCCAATTTAGTGTCCTTATCGATGGCCAGTAATACAACATCATCAGCGTAGACGAATATTCGTATCCCTTTCGGTATTTTCTCAAACACGGTCTCCATTAAAACTAGAAAAAGCGATAATGAGAGAATCAAACCTTGTGGGACTCCTGTTTCTTGAGTTCGACGCGTAGATTGCACGTTGCCAACCAGTACTCGAAAACTTCTGTTAGACAGAAAACTTTTGATGAAGTTGAGCATTTTACCGTTAACTCCCCAGCTCGTGAGTTTTGCAACGATTCGATTTCGGTCAGCTCTGTCATAGGCTTTTTGCAGATCAATGGACAGTAATTCACAGTGTTCGCCTTCGTCGAATGGTTTACGTAAGTCCTTCTCCAGTGCCGCAAAGTACGTGTCTACTCCTCTTCCTCTTCGAAAGGCGAATTGATGTGAATTAAATTTGTAATGGTTTTCAATGAAATCAACTAGCCGTCTATTCACCATCCTTTCAAGAGTCTTATTAAAGCAGCTTAGCAGTGTTATCGAGCGTTGGTTGCCACTTTGTTTAGGATCTTTTCCTGGTTTTGATAAAGGAACGATCAATCCTTCCTTCCATGCATCCGGTATGCGCCCGGAGTTCCAGAGATGATTGATTGTGTTCAACATTTGCATTTTTATTCGAAACGGGAGATGTCTTAGCATCGGATAACTGATGTTATCGATACCAACCGATGTGTTTCCACCTTTTTCGAGAGCCCACATGAGCTCGTCGATGCTAAAAGGAATGTTGATTTCTTCGTTGGGGGTTGTAACCTGCTCTACACCGTATTCAATCGTCAAGCAAGGATCTGCAGATTTTGTAACTGACTCGAAGAACTCCGCCTGATGTTCGGCAACCTGTACTGCGTCTTCTACAGTTTCACCGTCGATAACTAGCACTTGTCGTTGAAAACTTCTCTTTCCGAAAAAGGAATTTACTTTCCGCCACATTTCGTTGGCTGGACATTGTGGGTTGAATCCAGAGACAAACTTGTTCCACGAATTGGTTTTTGCCTCTCTGACGATCTTTTTTGACGCGTTTCGTGCCTGTTGAAACTCACTTAAAGCCTGTAGTCTGCGTGGATCGTTTTCGCCCATCCTTTTAAGTTTCCGAAGTTTTTTCCGCCTTGCTCGTATTGCAGCATTTACTTCTTGGTTCCACCATGGAACAGCTTTGCGGCCAATTTTTCCAGTCGTTCGTGGTATGCTTTGCTCCGCTGCGTAGATGATGTGCTGGGTGAGTTCATCAATCGATGGAGCGCTATCACGTGGAATTCTTTCCAACAGTATATCCTCAAACTCTACCCAGTTTGCCTGATCATGTAACCAACGCTTACGATGATGAATGCTTGTGATGTTGGCTACAGTTTTGAGGATCAGTGGAAAATGATCACTGGTGCGGTTATCCTCATCCACCATCCACCGAAGTCGCCCTGCTAGGTTTGATGATGTTATTGATAAATCAATTGCTGACGTGTTTCCAGTACGAGGGTCCAATCGCGTGTGTTCCCCAGTATTGAGGATGGTTAAATTATGTTTCGCTGAGAGCTGTTCGATTATTGCTCCTTTGGCACCAGTTTTTATGCCTCCCCAGAGTAAGCTATGGGAATTAAAATCACCCAGCAGCACGATAGGAGAAGGTAGTTCCGTTATCAGTTGCTCTAACTCATTTTCTAACTGGCTTGGTGAAGTATGGCAAGGTATGTAGATTGAGACATAAGTATGGTTGACTCTGGCGGCGATGACTTGCATTGATGAATTCACATGCAGAAAACTATGCGGGACTGATTTGCTAACAGCAAGGCCCACTCCGTTCTGAGATGGTGATGATGGCCCCGATAAAAATTTCCAATTGTACTCGGCATGAGAGAATCTATTCATTATTTCGTACCGCGACAGTCGAGTTTCTTGTACCGCGATTATGATTGGTTGATACTCTGTTACCAATAGTTGGAGTTCAGCATATCGTTATTGAAGACCATTTACGTTCCACTAAATAGCTACACATTTTGCAGCTGGGCTGCACGTGTTTCGAGTAGCACGTGTTGACTCGACATGTTTAGTGTTCTGAGAGGTCGACTGGCTGGTAGTGGTTCGCAATAGGTGTGAGTGGTTTTTCGAATGATCTGGAATATGCATTGGATCTGATGTCTGCCCGTAAGAAGATACTGCATTGGTACTTGCCTGTAAGTACAGGCCCCCTGTACCAACTGCCGCCAAAGGCTCTTCAGTGATATCTGGGACTTCTCTGGTCAGGGTCGGTACAGGGAAAAGGCCTGGGGTTGTATAAACTCTTGGAATCGCTGTATGAGTCACGGGGTTGCTGCTGTTATTGGGTGTGGGGCGTTTTGATACAGGTCGAGACACTGAAATGTGCGAAGCGTCTGTTGTCTGTTCGTGATTTGGAATTGTATGGGTACTTGCCTGTGAAAACAGGCCCCCTATACCGACTGCCGCCAAAGGCTCATCAGGACTAGCTGGGACTTTTCCGGTCAGGGTCGGTACAGGGAAAAGGCCTGGGGTTGTGTAAACCCTTGGAATCGCTGAATTATCCACGAATATGTTGCTGTTATACGATGTGTAACTTGTTGATGGAGACTGGATGACTAGAATGTTCAGAGTGTCTGTTGTTTTTTCATAATTTAGAATTGAATGAGTACTTGCCTGTGAGTACAGGCCCCCCACACCAACTGCCACCAAAGGCTCATCAGAAAATTCTGGAACTTCTCTGGTCGGGGTTGGTGCAGGGAAAACTACTGGAGTTGTACAAACCCGTGGAATCGCTGAATGATTTGTGATGTTGTTGCTGACGTACGATGTGGAGCTTGCTGGCTCATGAGGTTGCTGACGTGTTTTCCATTTTTGTACAATAACTTTTGACTTCCATTTTTTTGATTAGTTTTAGGATTTATTGTTTGATGTTGTGTTGGTAGTGTAGCTTGCTGTTGCCAGCGTTTTGATGGGATTTAATTTTGAGACATTTCTTCATCCGGTCGTGCTTCGGAAAAGCCTTCTTCTGAAGCGGTTTCATCTGCTGAGGCTGGATTCGAGGAGATTTAAACGTGTTTTTTCTTCCTGTTAGATTTTCGTAGTTTGACCGGTTTTTTCGGAGGACTGGAAACGTGTCGCTTGATTTGCTGTTTTGCTTCGCTGCTTGAATATTTTGCACTTTTTCTGCTTTCAGACGTGTTACGGTGTTGCTGCCTTGTTTGCATTTTTGATATTCCCGGCAGTTACACTGTAGAAACACTTGCCACTATGTCACTTGGGGCTGCACATTGGGGCTGCTGTTTGAGTTGTAGTTGTAATTGTTTAGTCGTTCTGCTCTTCCTGTAGCTTTAATTGTTGTTTAAGCTCGTTAGTCTCATCACAGGCAGCTTGAACGTTATTCAAACGTTGTTGAACGATGTTGGCGAAACTGCCTTTCGAGCTAGTGACTCTGGATCTATGTGCTTCTCTTGCTGCAACAAAAGTAAGACCCTCGTCGACCTTAATTTTGATGACCTCTTGCTCCCGTCGATATACTGCACATGTGCGACTGGTTGGTTTTTCGTTTTCTCCGCAATTTTTGCAGTAGGGTGTACGATTACAATTGTCCATTTCATCGTGTATAGTCGAGCAGTTCTGGCATTTTTCCGTTTCCTTACAAGCTGTCTTAGTATGACCATAAGACAGACACTTGTAGCACAACAAAGGGCTGGGATAGTAAGGGCGCGTTGGCACTTGCAGGAGTCCGAGTCGAACGTAACTTGGTGGGGCAGGTCCGCGAATAGTGAGTATCATCGTCCCTGTGTTGACAACATTTTTGCCAATTCGTTGTGTAATCCTTCGAACATCCGTTACATTTTGATCCTGGAGTCTTCTGATGATATCATCTGTAGATGTTTCTGCAAAATCCCAATATGTGACGACACAGCGGCAAACATTACGAGTTGGATGATATACTACTTCTACAGGTGTATCATCGATTAATCTCATAAGAACACTAAGCTGGGAAACAGGCTCTTTCTCAGTGAGGACGTTAATGCCAAAAAGAAAAAGATATTTTTTCCGCCAAAACCTATTTTTTGCATGAAACGTCGAGAAATTGTGTTACTTTTTTTTTGAACGATACGCATCCCCCGTGCAAAAACAGAATCGGGTGTACTCTGCTCTCATATAAAATAAAATATGTAGAACATATAATTTTAGCCATTTAAAAGAGAGTTTGAGGTTTTGTGCGACATTTCTTCTAGGTCGCATAACTGTGCGCTAATCACGACGGATTACAGCCATTTATGAAATCTTAGCTTCGTCAATAGGCCCTACGTTAAAATATAGGAACGGACTCTAACAAGGATCAATTTGTACCTACAAAAGTATCACTGAAAGTACTGTTGTTTTAGTAGCGAGAAGTTCTGTTTTATTGTTGTAGGTCGTGTCAAAAAATCCGTAAGCAGAAATACTTTTCGTACACACAGTACAAGAGCTCTGAATGTCACGAGGAAATTTCTGTCAGGTATTTTAATTACACTGACGTTTTTGGTCGCTGACCCTCATGCATTAAATGTTGAAGTAAGAGAAACAGAATTTTTCAAAGCCACGAACACCACCCAAATGTGTGACTTTGTAATAAATGGTTGATTTGAACAAGCCGCACTGTTGACAGTAAATAAGGCAAATAACTACCATAATTTGAATCAAATTATCGTCATTTTGCTCGCATTACCAGCAACAAATGTACCAGCCCACCCACATCGCATACCACCATTGGAGCCATCGAAATCAATTTACATATTTTCACGTGAGGAATGAGACTCTAGGTAGCATCGACAGCTCGAATTTCGCCACGCATCCCATCGTCGCTCAATGCTTGCGCCGTCCGAGCACTTTCTCGGTAATATCCCCAAACCTCAAAACAATGCACGATGAAGCGCTTGTGCCTGATGGAAAACTGCGGTTTGCTACTACATACCTACACTGAGGGAACGGAACGGAGGAGGGACACATGATTATCTTGTGGAATAACGACTTATGAAGCGTTATGTTTTTCAATTCGAGAATCAGCAATAGACTTATGAAATGACACTTAAAATTGGAATAGATACAATTTCATAAGAAATTCTTCTAGGTAGTCATTGTCATTTGTTTTCATTGGACAATCTAATGGAGTACCATTTTCGTAACCATTGAATATGAACGAATATGAAATACGATATTCGATTTCATTGACAAAGATTCCTGATAGAGATTCATGAGCTTGTGTATGACGATGATTGGTAAAACTTGGAAAAAATAAGTTGAATTCCAATCAAACACCATGTACTAATATCTAACGAATTTCTAAAGAAATAAAAGCACAAGAAACAGCTAAACATGGAATTCTTTAGAACCATTATGTATTAAGATAATATCTTTTTAAAATTGAGGAAAGAAAGATATCCATAAAGTCACTGATGACAACAATTACAAGAGAATATCGGACGTTTTGTATTTCATAAGAATCTTATGAAAAGGAGAAAACCAAGAAATCAAGTCACAAGCATTGAATTATGAAATTCGTACGTAATTTTTAGCTCAGTGTACGGTAGTGAGTGGTACAAAACTAGTCGACATCACTTACACTAGGCGCAGCACAATCAACCGTCTGTTCCGGGGATTGAAGCGAGCTGACGAGCACCTAATTTGTAAAACAAGCGCTCCTTCGCGGGGCGGCGCGGATCGAGTACTAGGTACCTCTTTGGATGGTGAACAGAAATCAGTGTCCCGTTCCAACGTTGTTAGGGCAAATTTGTTTAAAATGCACTTATGAATGGTTCAGTTTGCATTTTTTAAAATGAAATATATGATATTTTCAGTTCTTAATCAATTAGTTGGTTCCTTATATGTATAATCTCTTGCTTTTGCGTTTATTAGTGTCCAAGAGAGTTTGAGGGGTTCATTAAGTTCCAGAGTTATATGAAGAGTTTCGTAAGGGGCATACTTGATTACGAATCTATGACAAAAGGTCGAAAAAACAGAAAGTCGAAAGACAAAAGGTCAAAAGGATAAAAGGTTGAAGAACAAAACAAATGGACAAAAGGGCGAAAAACCTTTTTTTTTTAAAGAAGGAAAAATATCCCACCAAGCAAATAACTTTCGACCTTTTGTCTTTTTTGTATGCTATGCTATTTTAACCCATCTTCCCCAACCTATAGGGGTTTCCGAGGAAAAGCTTTCTCTTCGGTAGACACACTTCGGAGACGAGGAGTGGCACTACTGACTGGATGTTCGACCGGATGTGAACTGTTGCGCGGTGAAATTGCATGCAGAAACCTCGAAACTATACAATGACGACGATAGATGAAGAGCCGCGAGAGAGTCGCGACTGGCAGCTTGATGGTTTCATTTTGTAATTTTGTGTTGATTTGCTTGTAAATTAGCATTCGAGAATGATTATAATACACGGGAATTTAATTTTAGCGTCGAACTCTCTCTCACGGATGGGTGGGTGGGGTCTCTTGTCCTGGCAGGTGGTTCGTTCACTTGTTCATTGTAGGTTATTTCGTGGGAAATTTGCATGTTGTTCGCTGATTACGTTTCGGATTGGTATTGATTTTCGTGTAATGGCTGCATTTGATCGACCGTAACAACGACAATTTGCTGGTTGGAAGTGGGTCTTTTATGCAGCGTTATCAAAGACACATACAACTGTTGAATCACTTTGTGCCCTTGGCACAAGAAATAATTCAAGTGAGAAGAGCTAACTCAATTTCTGTATTGGTACAAAGTCTTCTAGTGTTACTATAATACGACTATGATGATCTCTAAAGAATATCTGAGAAAAATCCTAGAGGAACTCTGGAGCAATTTTTGGAAGAACTCCGGAAACGATTCTGTAAGAAATCTAAGGTAATTTCTTGAGGAACTCCGGATAAATTCCTGGAGAAACTATGGAGAAAATCGGAAAGAATTTCCGGTGGAGCTCCAAAGGAACTAGCGATAAATTGCTGCAGGAACTCTGGAAGGAAAAAATTCCTGGAGGAACTCCGGAGGGGTTCCTGGAGAGCTTTGAAGGAGATTCGGAGGAATTCTAGGAGAAACTCTTGAGAAATTCCCAAAGGAGCTCTGAAAGATTTCTCAGAAAAACTCTGTAAGGATTCCCGGAGGAACACTGTAGATTATCCCGGAGGAAATCTATTGGAATTTTGGGAAAACTTAAGATGGATACAGAGAAGAAATCCGTAGGATTTCCGAGAAATTGATGGAGGAACTGACTCTGAATATTTTTTTGGAGAAACTAAAATTCCTGGAGAAACTATGGCGGAAAACGGTGGAGCTCCAAATCCTCCAATTCCATAAGGAACTTGAAGATATTCTTGGAGAACCTCTAAAGGAATTGCTGGGGGAACTTCGAAGGATTTGCCGGATAAGCTGCGGACTATTTTCTAGAGGAGCTCCAGATAAATTCCTGAAGGAACAATGAAGGAAAGCACAAAGGAGCTCTGGAGATTTTTTGGAGGATATCCAAAAGAATTCCTGGAGGAACTTAAAAAACAGAACGGCAAAAATTTTGAAAGAATTTTTAGGAATTCCTAAAGGAACGCTTAAAGAAATCCTGGAGAAACTCAGAAAGAATTCCTAGAGAAACTCAGAAGGAATTCCGGAAGAAACACAGATGAAAAACCTGGAGGAATTCTGAAAAAAATCTTGCAGGAATGCCTCTGGAAGAAGTCCTGGTGGAGCTCTGGAGAGTTTCCTGGAGGACGTCTGGAGGCATTACTGGAGGAACTCCGAAAACAATTCTTTGAGTAATGTTCGGAGCAACTCTGAAGGAATTCCTGGAGGAACTCTGTAGGAACTTGGAAGAAATTCCTGTTGACGCTCTTGAAGAAACTGAGGAGGAACTCAGGAGGCATATCTGAAGGAACTGCAAAGGAATTCAGGGGGAAATCCGAGTAAAATCCAATGGGAACGTTGGAGAAATTCCTGGAAGGACTACGGAAAAATTTCAAAATGAACTATGAAGGAATTCCAAAGGAATCCCTTTAAGTTGAAGCTCTGTAGGAACTTCATAGGAAATGCTGAATAATATTCAGGATGCTGAAAGAACACCAGAGGAATTTCTGAAGGAACTCGGGAGGAAATGCTGGTGAAGCTCCGAAGTAATCCCCGGAGGAACCTTGAAGTCATTTACGGACGGATTCCTGGAGGAACTCTGGATAAAATCCTAGAGAAGCTCCAGAGGAATTCCTGGAGAAACTCCGGAGTAATTCCTGGAGGAACTCTGGAGCCAATCCATGGATGCGTTTTGGAGAAACTTCAGAGGCGTTTCTGGAAGAACTCTGGGATTATTGAATCAGGAACTCCGGAGAAATTCCTAGAGAATCTTTGGAGGAAAATCGAATGAATTCTCGATGGAGCTCCAGAAGAACTTTCCAGGAATTCCTGGATGCATTCTAGAGGTATCGCTAGAAGAATTTCACAGAATTTTTCGGAAGTACTCTGGAAGAATTCCATGTGGAAATCCGGAGGAAGTTCTGAGGAATTGTTGGACGAAATTTAGAAGAATTTGCCGAAGGAAGTCGTGAAGAATTTCTGGAAGTTAATAATAAAAAAATACTGGAGGAGCTCCGTAGGCATCACACAAAGAACTCTAAAAGAATTCCCGAAAGAATCATAGAGGAATTCCCGAAGAAACTCTTGAGAAATTTCCTAAGGAGCTCTGGAGGAATTCCCGATGGAAATCTTGGGAATTTTGCGAAGTAACTTCAGAAGAATTCCCGATGGAATCCCGGAGGATTTCCTAGGAATTACTAGAAGAACTCTGAAGAATTCTTAGAGAAATTCCGAAAAATATACAGAAGGAACAATGCAGGAAATCCGAAGGGATTCCCGGTGGAGCTCTTAAAATCCCAGAGTAAATCTGAAGGAACTCCCGGAGGAACTCCGAAGAAGTTCCTTAAAGAGCTCCAAAGAAATTCCATGAGAAACTTTGAAAAATATCGTGAAGAACCTCCGAAGGGAATCCTGCAGAGATCCGATGAAATAGCTGGAGGAACTGCTGAATAATGTTTGTAGAAATTCCAGAGAATTTCCTGAAGGAACTACGGAAGAAATCCCGGACAAACAATGATGAAAATCCTGGTGGATCTCCCAAAGAATTCCTGGAGGAGCTCCGAGGAATTTCTGGAGGAACTTTGAAAGAATTTCTGGAAAATCCTTCATGGATGGACATCCGAAAAATTGTCGGTGGAGCTTCGAAAAAATTCCCGTCGTTACTACGGAAAACTCTTAATAAATTTCCGGTGGAACTCCGAAGGAATTTCAAGCAAAGAGTCTAAAAGAACTCTAAAGGCATTCCTGGAGAAACTCTGAAGAAATTGATGGAGGAATGCCCGAAGCAAATCTGAAGAAATTTTTGGATTTATGGAGGAATTCTTGTAAAAAACTCTCAGATGAAATTCTGGAAGATATCCCTGGAGGAATTTCTTGTGAAAACCTTAGGAGGAGTTCTTATGGGGAAAAATCCCCTTCACCCTTCCCGCATGAACTGGCGTAGACGCAGTGGTATATACGGTCTACCGTGGGAGCCAGTTGAATGTATCATCAATTCCTTCCCCTTCTCCTCATTGGTCTGCATCCTGACGTGGCAGGCGCCATTGTTGCCTAAAAATAGAAGATCACTAGCACTTATACACTGAGGGTGTCTTTCAATCCCAAGCAGTCATCTGGTTGATTCCTTGTGTAAGTGCAGCTAATCTAGCGATACTGGAGTATAAAACACGGGAGGCCAATCAAGCTCAAGCTCAAGAAATTCTCGGATACATTCCTGGATAAAATCTCCGGAGAAATTGCAATTGAAAATCTCGTGAGGAATTCCTACAGAAAATTTCCGGAAGAGTTCTTAGGGGATATCCCTGGAGGAATCCTTTAAAAATCGGAGGAATCCAAGGGGAAATATTCTGATAAGTTCTTGATGTATATCCCCAGAGAAATTCCTGGGGAAATCGTCGAATAAATTCTCTGAAAAAATCCTCGGAAGAACTTCTAGACGATATCCCCGGAGGAATTCCTGGACAAAATCCTCATAGGAATTGCTGCTTAAAATCCCTCGAGGAATTCGTGGACAGTTCTTTTGGGATATTCCTGGAGGAATCCCATGAGGAAATGCTCGGGTGAATTGCTGGAGAAAATCTCCTGGGAAATTCCTGGTGCAAATTCCCAGAAAAAATCCCGGACGAAACCTCCGGAGACATTTTTTTACTATATAAACCGATAGTTAAATCGACTGTTTAGAATGCTTGAAAATCAAATATTTTTTAACTTGGACTTTATAGCTTCTTTAAATTTCTGTACAATACGGATCAAAACGGTACCATGGCTGACGCTTGGCTAGCACCCACGCGAATCACCTGGAGCTTGACGATGCAACGATTCGCTCTCCACCTTGAGCTTAACCAACCAAATCCCGTTTCCACCTCTTTTGGAAAATTAATTTTAGCCTGCCTGTGTGGGAAACCGAGTAACGATGGGGTAGCAAGTTAATTTTCGAGCGAAACAAGGGTTCACGGGGCACATTTCTCCCGATGAAAAGTGGCTAAATTAACCGTTTCATCAGCAGCTGCTTCTGGAGCAGAACGGCGCAATGATACCCATCGAAACCCTTGTCGCTGCTTTCGACGTGCGACGGTCTTAGCGGAGAAGAAAAATCTCAGGGTGGCACAGTTGCTTCCAAAGTAAATTATAGCCTTGCTACCGAAAAATGTGACGCATTTTCTTGACATGGGTTCTTAGCCGCGGGAGTGTTTTTCGTCATGATGATAGTGCTTTCTAGAAGTTTGACGTAGTTTTCGACTTAATTTATGTTCTGGGTGTTTATTTTGTAACCGTGGATAGGCCAAGCATTATATCAACCGGCAGAAACAAGTTTTAATGGATTTTCGTTTTATTAAACTGTTATTAATGAAATATTAAAACACATTTGGAAAGCTGCATGTTTTCACAGATTCAGTCTAGCAGAACAAAATTAATAGTAGAGAAATACCTACTTCCCAATTCTTGACTACGTAACTCTGTCTCCTTAAGCATCCACATGTTATGTACCTTTCATATTGGGATTCTCATTTTCATCAGATTCAGATGAATTATTGATTATACCAAACTAACAATCCGTTTTAGTGTTCTTGAGCTATTGAAGGAAAAGTGAGGATTTCCTTGCAAAAGAAGCTATTTGATTTCTATATCCCGCTGAATTCACGTAGATAATTCTTCTTCTATGTATATTGCTGCTTGTTCTTTCAGTTTCAATTAGATGTTCGTTAAAATACCACTTTCACCTTTCAATATTCGCAAACTCGTTCATTAAGATGCTCCCATTCCTATCTCTCATAAATGCGCGCGGTCATTTTTTTTTCAATAAAAATATTCTATTTTATGGATTATTTAACAGAGAAACCAAATAAAGCACTAGATGTAGCCCTCTTTTACATCTTTGATAATTACTTCTGCCCTCTGATGCGATAAAAATTGATGTTGCAAAACCAACACCTTTGTTAACAAGTCTTACAAAGACACCTTGTTCTCAACCCTCATCCTAATCATCGATCCTAAACAAGCTTCATTTGAATCCAATGGCTTCACTTCCATCAATTCCAGCCCAGATTGCACATTTACCCAACCAGATCCTCACGAACCCACACGAGAAGGCAGCTGAAATCACATTGTTACTCCCCGGCCAATCAATTATCCATAAAATAATCCGTTTACACAGGCAAAACCTATTCAAGCAACTTTTTCCAATGCCGTCAATCCTTTTGGACCAAGTTGACCAGGATTCATAGGCAATCCTCTTTTGCTGCTGCTGCTGTCCAGTTTAGTCGAATCGCACGACAAAAGGTCCATTCCTTGAGGCGAATCCTGCACTAAGCTTCCCCATCACCCGTTTCCATCCCTCACTCACCCTTCTTTTATCAACCAATATCGGACAGCACACGACCGACGATTATCAGCTTGAACGGATCTTTTTGCAGCTTCATCCTTCCCTCCGAAGGACGCCCCGTTTTGCGATTCAATTGCTTCCTGAGAGGCTTTCTCCAAGACAGCAGCAACATCTAAGACTTCCCGCTCTCCAGCACGACCAACTTGGTCCAAGTTCGTCGTCCTTTTCCTGTTCTTTTGTGACCAAGTGTGGCCACATTTTCCGTTATCGTTACAGGGCCACATTGTTGTCTTTCAACTTGGGTTGGCTTTAACCATGCTCCCAAGAATGATCCCGTTCCATACTTCTCCGGGAAGGGTATGTGATATGAAATTTATTCTGTGTCGATACTAAGAGAAACGCTACGCGGGATACCCAGTAATTTTGATGACGAAAAGTATTGCAATTTGAAAACATTCAGTGAAACTTGCATCATAGTCTATAGTCACGGACTCTTATTTTACTTCACATTTTGTGTTTAACATTATTTATTTAGTTGGTGTTACATCAATTAATTTGAGAAAACCTCGTTAACGATGTTACGCCAATTTACTCGGTCCATGGCTTTGTCTGTCTAACTTCGATTTTGGCCCACGTTCTCTAGATCATGTTGCATCTGATCAAGCCACCTCGCTCGCTGTGCTCCTCGCCTTCTTGTGCCAACGGGATTCGACGCGAAACACCATCTTTGCAGGATTGTTGTCCGGTAGTCTGGCAACATGCCCTGCCCAGCGCACCTTTCCGGCTATCGAAACCTTCTGGATACTGGGTTCGCCGTAAAGCCTAGCGAGCTCGTGGCTCATTCACCGCCGCCACACACCGTTTTCCTGCACTCCGCCGAAGATCGTCCTAAGCACCCTTCGTTCGAACACTCCAAGTGCTTGCAGGTTCTCTTCCAGCATGGTCCATGCTTCATGTCCATAGATGACCACTGGTATTATAAGCGTTTTGTACATGGTACATTTGGTGCGGGGGTGAATCTTTCTCGACCGCAGCTTCTTCTGGAGCCCATAGTAGGCGTCTCCGTATTTCACGACTAACGTTGGTATCAGCCGTTAACAAGGATCCGAGGTAGATGAACTCATCAATCATCTCAAAAGTATCCCCGTCTATTGTAACACTGCTTCCCAGGCGGGCTCTGTCGCGCCTGGTTCCGCCTATCAGTATGTACTTTGTTTTTGACGCATTCACCACCAGGCCGACTTTTCGACACGTTTCTGGCCATTGTTCCAAATGTTCTGCCGACAATATCCATTTCATCCGCGAGCCAAACAAATTG
Organism: Aedes aegypti; assembly: GCF_002204515.2. Taxonomy (NCBI): domain Eukaryota; kingdom Metazoa; phylum Arthropoda; class Insecta; order Diptera; family Culicidae; genus Aedes; species Aedes aegypti. The sequence continues at coordinate 54,410 of NW_018736015.1, forward strand.
GCTGGATCTTGTGAAACTCGTACCTCGGTTATTGAACCCGGCTCTCCGCATGACACCTTCTAGCGCGATGTTGAACAGCAGACGCGAAAGTCCATCGTCATGTCGAAGTCCCCAGCGGGATTTGAACGCACTGAAATGTTCGTCCGAAATATTCACGCTATTCTGCACACCGTCCATCGTTGCTCTTATTAGTTTTGTGATCTTACCGGGAAAGCTGTACTCGTCCATGATTTTGCATAGCTCTTAGCGGTCGATACTATCATAAGCTGCTTTAAAGCTTGAGCTTGAGCTTGATTGGCCGCCCGTGGTTGCTACTCCAGTATCACCAGATCAGCTGCACTTACACAAGGAACCAAAAAGATGACTGCTTTGGATTAACAGGCACCCTCAGTGTATAAGTGCTAGAGATTTTCTATTTTTAGGCAACAATGGTGCCTGCCACGTCAGAATGCAGACCAATGAGGAGAAGGGGGAGGAATTGATGATGCATTTAACTGGCTCCCACGGTTGACCGTATATACCACTGCGTCAACTTCAGTTCATCCGGGAAGGGTGAAAGGGTGGGGTAATTTTTATAGCAGAGAAGCTTGCTGGTTTGGTTAGCAGACTGGCTATGTATCAGGTGTAAAGGAAGGAATGCTATGATGATGAACGAATGGAAGCGTAGGGAAACGGTTCATTTCTGTCAGTCTCGGGTTCTAGCAAATGCTATGAACTATGATAAATACATCAACTATGATATATTAAGAGTGCTAGATAGAAGCAAGTGTAAGATACAACTACAAAGTTCGAGGAAAAAGGACGGGTCTGGGATTGAACCCATGACCTTCTGCTTATGAAGCAGAAGCAGTAGCCATTAGACCACCAACCCCGTCTTATGCTATCATAAGCCGCTTTAAAATCGATAAACAGGTGATGCGTTGGAACTTGGTATTCACGGCATTTCTGAAGGATTAGACGTACAGTCACCCCACAGTTATGGATCAGCTAAGCGTCATTTTTTAGAATAAAATATGGTTACAAATTATGGCGGCCTTGTACAAAACAAATTTACCCGGCTGGCAATGCCAAATATAATTGTTTTCGAGAATACACATAAAAAATTTCGGTTATTTACGAAAAAGTGTCGATTTCGAAAGAAATTTCAAACGTTGTCCATCCCACAGATGTGGATCAGTGGAACAGGAGGGTCCTTGTTGTGGATCAAATCGACTCATATTATGGGTCAGAACACTATAAAAGCAATTTATCTGTGAAGCAAACGAATGGTGTGTTAGTGAAAGTATACGATTCGGCGTTTCTTTCGGAATCGTCTTATCGTTGATTCATAACTGTGGTACGGGTTTCAATGCCCCACAGTTATGAATCAACAATTTTATAAATACGAATAACATTTTATTTTATATGGACGAACAAAATATGCTAGAAGAAGATATGATTGATTGCAATGCTGTACAGATTTATGGTTCACGTAGATAAAATGTGTTCTGCGTAATTGCAACTCTATTTGATGAGATATTCTCCGTTTAAGCCAACTTTGATCCATATCTGTGTACTATCCATAACTGTGGGGTGACTGTACAGTGAAAATTTGGCCCATCGTCGAGCAGCCGTTGATGAAATCAGCTTGATAACTTAGCTTTAGCGTTAGCGTAGTTACGGTATACTTCGTAGATTGGATACTAGCAACATTCATGTTTCTTTTTAATAATCTCATCCTGACTACTTTCAGGAACAAGGCAGGGGAGTATACCTTGTTCAAATCATAAACAAGAATACTAAAAGCATGAATATCACTATTCCCGGCCACGCCCATCTTTACCGTAACTTGGGATAGGGGAAGGAAATGTTGATGTAGCACTTACTCAATGAGAGGCCACCGACTCAGCGACACCCTCATAAGTGCTACGGAGTTGGAGGTTGGGGAATGTATATTGTCAGGATTCGCCTAGAAAGCTAGCGATAGACCATAAACATTTGTTGTTTAAGCGTTTTCAATTTAATCTTTTGAATGCCGGCAATCAAAAAAAAAAAAACAATAGTTTATTTGGTCGGGGTTCTGCTAAACCGCACCAAGTGCCAAAAGCATTATTTTGAGATATTTACTTTAAAGTTCACTCATCTGCGAGTAAATTGCAAAATGACTCTTTTGAAAATTTCACCGTTCACAAATTACTAACAGGGTCCAAGAAGTAACTCAAGATAGAATATTCAAAAAAAAAATCATAAAATATTTTCCATTTAATTAGATTTGATTTCAAATCAAGAGGTACTCAGTTCACTCTGGCTGAACAAAAATTTAAGAAAATGGTTTTCAGTTCTGTATGGCTGAATGTGTTTCATGATTTCCAGGAACACACGAGAAAGAAAGAAATAAAAAGGGTTCATATCATCGCCATGCATGTTGGAATGCTTGTCTCAAATGTTTATGCACTGTGAACAGAAAAGATTTGTAATTTTCCATAGAACTGGCCACAATGTAGTAGTATGAATTGGTACAAACCAATTCGTATTCTAACGTATTCTACCGACTTTCTCTTGATGGATTATCTATTTCAACAGAAGAGTTATTGAACCAAGTCCCTCACGCATTCAAAGATTCGAAAAAGACAATAATGATGTAGGGAAAGTGTACCAGTTATGGCCATAGTGGTTCCCTATTTGGCCATATGTGAAATTTCGACGACTTTCACATTTTCAATCTTTTTGAATGTTTCAACATCAAGATACATCCTATATCTTACTACTAAAACACACAAAACTTTTCAAAATGTGGAGACGTTCAAGTTATCACGTATGGCGAAATAGGGAACCACTATGGTCATAACTGGTACACCTACCCTAGTTAAAAAATGTGCCGATCGAAGAAAACCATGAATTTGTTCTGCCAGAGCGCACCAAGTTACTAGCATTTAATACACTTTGGCTGAACAAGTTCACGATTATTAAATTTTATGTGAAGTGGATATCAAGAACGGCATGCGTTTCATCATTCCCGTTTGTACATGAAACTGCTTGTGCTTTACCGTTCAAAAATAGTCATAAAAGCTGAAAGTTGATTGATTTGATATGACTCCCTGTAAGGGACAACGTAAAAAAATATCAATCGGGATTCGAACTCGTGTCCTTCGAGTGGTGATAAGGCGTGCTACCTCTCGGTCATTTAGAACTGTTGAATTGAGAGCGAATAACTCGAAACAAGCTGTTCGCGATCTGATCTAGGAGGCTTGATGATGAAAACAGGTGATAACGTCATTTTCTGAACAGCTAAAGCGCACCAATTGCTTCCAAATTATTCAGACAACATCAAATTTAAATGTCTTGTTATTTCATCACGGCTCCTGCATGGACCCATAGACATATTATATATAGAGCGAAGGCAAGCGTTTAGCGAATGTTGATATCTTTTCTTCATACAAAAACACGATTTTTATATAAATCTGGACAAACATTTCAAAAGGGCCCATCGACATTGGTAAACATTGGCTTTGCAAGGCGCTGTTGAGCCCATTTCAACTCGATCACGCTCACCAATACCACTATCAGAAAGAGCTGACACCAATCTTTCTGATAGTGGTGTTAGTTTGCGTGGGCGGGCTAAGAAGGGCTCAACAGCAACATTTTCTAAAAAAAGGCTCAAGACCTCTTGAGCCCTTTTCAAATATTTGTCCAGAATGGTACTTGTGCGGTGTGGCTGAACAAAATTTCAATGATATTAGATCAGCACCACCGAAACAATACTGTATTTTACAAAGCCGTTAACTTACATGACATACTAAAATCCTTTGGTGTTGTTACTGTATGTTGTCCGGAATGGCCACTTAGCAATATATAAAGAAGAATTAAAAAAAATGCCGTCTTTAATCAGAATACTAAATAACCTCGAATGACAAACTAAGGTTTAAGGTTCGCTCTGGTTGGATACAATTTCAGTTTTACATACCGTTTTGTCTCAAATTCCGAACAGACTCATATTCCGAACACTCGGTTTTTGTATGGCGATTTGGTTGAAATGTTTCGCTGAAATATGTCACTAAATAACAAGGAAATGGTAGTCAATTGCAATTCAATTATAACGTTTCTGATATAATTTATACCGTGGGAGTAGTGATGATTCTCTGGTTTGAGACCAGTAGATCAAGCTCAGATAAATTTATTTGCTAAATTATTCATTTGAATACGATTTATTCGTGCTGTTCGGAATTTGAATCAAGGTGTTCGGAATATGAGACAGAATGAACACA